>NW_028245255.1:0-150708 GCF_964263255.1 Lissotriton vulgaris | reverse complement strand
CCACCACTCAGCTAACGCCTGCCCTGAGCAGTTCTTAGCCATGTTATCCAATGGTAGGTGGATAACATGGCTAAGAGAATTATCTCAGTAATGCATGAATATCGCTGACTTTTCAGCGATATTCATGCATTTCGGCCGATTTTTATCACTTAGGAGATAAACCTTGATAATAGCAAGGCTCCTGAGCGATAAAAATAGACGAAGCACGGCGATAAAATTATTGCCGCTAACCAAGCATAGCGATAATTATCGCTTATGCTTGGTAATATACCCCTGTATTCTATTCACCCCAGAAGGCTGGTTTATGAAAAATTGTGTTCAGGCAGTACATTTTGGGGAATGTCTAAGCCTACTGAATCTGCTTCTTTAATGAACCCATTTTATAGTACCAAAAAAGATCAAACATATGATATCCTGTAATAATATTTTTTTTTAAATCAGTACTCAACATTGAGGAAAATGCATGCTTTTCAGGCAAGAGTAAAAAGGTTGTAAACTGGAAAATAAATTAGGAGCTACCTCTCAAAGCTGTAACAGCTAGAGAAGATTGGTTTGAGAGTATTCCGTTGGTGGGGCACATTGTGAAGAGATTCAGGATTGGGTCAATATATCAAACACTCAACTCTGATCTGCCTGATGATCTAACTGCTCAAACTGACTAGTGGGACAGGAAATTTGATCAGGAAGGGACCGTTCTGGCAACGTCTTTGGAGTTGCCTGGCCAGACGCTAATTACTGATAATTTGAGGTTCCAACATGATATGGGCGTCTTAGATTTATACTATACTCCCGGCAAATGGTCTAATCTTCAAGGGAATCTGTGTAGCAGATGTGGAACCGGGGCTGCGGACACAATACATATGTTTTTCTCCTGTCCCAAGCTAGCTAAGTATATTGAAGATGTTGAGCTGTTTCTTGTTCGAATCACTGGTAAAACCCTGACTTTAGTCATCTTGGGGGTCGATCAATCACAAAATGTCGCCTTGCGCAGTAAACCTGAGCGAGGCTTTCTGTTCATTGCTATGTCTATTTTTAGGGCATGTATAACTCTGCAATGGATTAGTCCTGATTCCCCCACCTTTATTAACTGGAGGGCCCGACTATTGGCAACATACAATATGGAGTTACTATGTATAGAGCAAAAGGTCGAAGAAGACAGGAAATGGGTCGCAGAATATGGGCTCCTGTTACGGATTGGCTAGGATGAAGTCTCTCTGTTTGGTCAATGTTTGTTTTAATGTTATTTTTTTCTCCATGTATCTCTTTATTGTGTACCAACTCATGCTATTTATCTGTATAATTTTAGGATTATGTGTTGCCATAACGTTCTGTTTCTGTTTAAAGACAAAAAGATTTAAAAAAAAGAAAAAAAAGGAAAGCAACGCTCTGCCCAAGCACATTATAGTCAGGAGGTAAAGGAGAAACTGGAGATTGCCCGATACTACGGCCCGGCATTGCACCAATGGGACTCTGCCTCTCCACAAGGCATAGGTTCTACAGGACACAGTCAATTTACAGAATAGGTACCTATAGTCAATTTTAACATACATTCTTTCCAATATTTCACATATTCACACACTGGGACACACCCGGCACTCCCAGTTTTCTCCTGGCACCTATGAAAAGATCTTGGGCAAAGAGCTCTCTCGCGGGGCCTGTCGGGCTTTGCAGAACCAGCCCAAACAAGAGCCAGTCCAATGAAGCATGCCACCGAAGGGTGGGTTAGGTCACTTGCTCCTAAAAAGCAAATGCATGAGGTGACCCTTTCCCTTCCCCCGAATTGGTATTGAGGAGTTGTTACCACGGAACAGTGTACCTCAATTGTTTTTTCTTATTGTTTTCAACATACACACAGAGGGCCTCGAGTCTGCTCCCTTTTTTGACCTCTTTCAGTCATTGGTTTGAGACCTTTTCAATCACATCTTTGCTTATCCCAGAGGAGCATTTTTCTTCAAGCTAGTGTTTTTGGATGTCTGGGTGTATCCTTTTTAATTCAATGGAAAACATGCATTGCAATACATGATGGACTATTTTTACATCACCTCTCTCCTTTCTAATGTGTGGCTAGGCCATGCATACAAATGTGAAGCAGAAAGACAAAATTGGGTATGAGAAACAATGTCATCAGGAAGCCTTTGGGTACACAGAGACCACCTTATTGTTTCATTCACTTTGAAACGGTTTTGTGCGGGCAAGCTTTGCGAATATTCTCTCTCCAGGTATGTGACTTTCTGTCTCTGGATGTATTAATGGGTTAAGTTAAAAACTTTACATGCACTTTTTTGACATAGCATATGTCCCTTGTAGCAACAACTAAACAGCCAACTGCTTTTCATGTGTGTGTTGTTGTGAGCCTTCTATAGTTTATCCTGAAGATATGGGATCTTATGTAGTTGCTGACATTCAGCAACTGTTTAATATTTCTGGGGTAATCTATACAAATATGTGTATGGAGGCTGGACACAAACTCATTTTAGTAATTAAGGAAGGGTGCTCTTGTAGTGAACATTTAAGGAATCCACATATGCTCCTGCTTCCAAGTTGTGCAAGCATTGAGAGCAGTGGGAGATCTGATAACAAATGACTGATTAATTCAACTTAGAAGGGATTCAGGAAATTTTGTAGATGACTGTAAGGAGCACATATTGTGCTGGTCCTCAAACCCTACTTGCATCCTACTTATGGTGGTCCCATAAGGACAGTAAGAATGATCACTGGATCTGGTGATATTTGTGCATCTAATGATAAGAACCGTAGGAAATCCCCCAAACCCATGCAACTAGTTACCTGGCCAAGCCTTGCTTGGCAGAAATATCCATTTGACATTACTGGACTGTTCTAGCCCTTGTCCATTCTCTTGTAGCATGTCTTACTTTTTATTGACTTTCAGCCCAAATGGCCAAAGGTAAAGTTAGTAGAAAAAGCTAGCACAGAAACCTTTGTCTCAGACAGTGGTTTAGTTTGTATCCAATGGCATGTCAGAATGTCTTTCTGGTCAAGGCATAAAACACATTAACACAGATTTATTTATGGCCTCAACGCAGTGGATTGCTTTAATTGGTACCTAAAAACACAGTTTTTCAACAGTGATCAGCCTGTTCTATCTGCGAAGAGGTAGATTTCTTTTTTCCCCATGTTCGTCCTTGATGGATAATGAAACAGCTTCCGGTGGAACACAGGACCATTTGTGATAGGAGAGCCCGGATTGGAGAATCAGCACAGGAAAAGCACTTGGAATCAAGGCACAAACATGACCCCAACCATGAGGTAAATGTTCCCAGCTTTGTAGTAGGTGGTTGACTGTCAGTGCTCTGGGAATCACTAAGAATGTAGTTAGTAAGTGAAGCCATCACAGTTGCAAGAGTAAATAAATGGTACCATCACACAAAATGAGAAGTGTTAAAACATGAGCAAGAAGCTGCTAGAGCAGTCCCCCCCATAAATGTTGATGTTTCAAACCTTCCATGTCGATTTGGTGGGCCTTCATCTTCACTTCATGACTGTTCAACAGAGAGATTTTGGCAGCTAAAAGTAAGTTTCTCAACTATAGACTTGAATAGTTACCCCAGAAACGTAAAAAAAACATGAACTCAGCAGTCAACATCGCACTGGCATTGAATTTGGGCTGGTCTGAAAAGATGAACCTCAGATGTCATGACCGAACAAAGTTGTTGTGTTGTGTAGCAAACATACTGTTTGCGTCCCACTCTTGGAAACAAGACAGGGAAGCCATTCTCCTTGATGTGACAACTGAACCCAGAGTGAAAATCATTTCTTCACTGGTAGCCCGGGTAGAAGCCTTAATAAAGGTAGCCCCTGGCATTATGTTTAGAGTTATCCTGAGCCTCTCATAAGTTTATCCTGAGATGTCCCAGGTTCCTGAGACTGCAATTGTGTTTCAGTGACCCAGACCCTCTTCCTCAGCAAAATCACATCCTGATGGAAGGTGAGCCCTAAAAGAAATCAGAGGATGGTCAGGTGGGACTGTCGATAGTGATGATATGCATGCATCCAACATCCAGAGGGTATCCAGGTATTCTGCATCCCAAAGAGAGAGACACATGTAAACCTATAGAAGGTAAATCCAACACCAAAAGTACAATAGCAGGAGTGAACATTGATACCCAGCAGTCTCGAGGCACAGGGCATGGAGGACAATAGGCCCAATGGGAGAGGCAAAGGGAATGTGGACCCCCAAAAGCATGCACACTAAGTTAACCAGAGCAGGCAGAGCCCATAGCACACCACGAAGAAACATGCCAGCACAGGGACCACACCACAGAAGTCTAGACACCTGAGCATCAAAGTCCACAGTCATCCAAGTGGAGGGCAAGCAGCAAGTGATCACTACACAAATACCCACATATACTAGTCACTCAAACGCCTAATCATAAACTGAGCTGGTATCCGGGGCACCGCAATGTATAGGAACACTAAACAAATCAAGGTGACCTCCAATTAAGCTCAGCCAGGGAGTGATAAAGCATATCACCATCATTGATAACTTTATTTCGGTCAAAAGACCATAAAAGTGCAGATAAAATACATACAAAGCAGGAGTCATATAAAACAATAAATAGTGTACAAGTCAAAATTAGAGATAAAATTGGATTAAACTCAAGAGTTATCAGAAAAGCAGCAATGTAAAAATTCATAAATTGATCACATGTGTTATACAAAACTTTTCCTTCTATTCCACATGCCAAATAGGAAGCGGGATACAGCAAAAACAATGGGGCGATGGGTATCATAGATTAAAACCCGACAAGCCGGAATAAAATGTTGAAACCCAAGATTCCTGCATAGCTGGATCAGCCAACATTTTCTTATTGTTGCATACGCAGGACAAAAGAACATGACATGAGAGACATCTTCACGTTTACAATTACATGCCGGACAGGCTTCCTTATTCGATTTTGACCATTTACATGTAAAAGCCCTGAGTGGTAGGCTGCCATGCCTTAGCTGAAAGTATACTTCCTTGCAAGAGGTGGTTGTATTACATCTAAGAATTCCTCGAATCGGGATTCAATTTTTACTAAGACGAACTCTGCAGACAGCCTACCCAGGGTTGCTGATGTCTGCAGTGCTAATACATTCTGCCGCCTCATCAGGTTTTGTAGTTCCGATTCAGATATCCCCGGGCAACACAGCTCAGGAGTTTCCCAAAGCTGTGACAGACCTATCCGTATACTAGAAGCCCTGATATGAAGTAACCATGGGATATTTTTACTTTTTAGAAAAGCCCAAACCTCCAGGAATTCCGCTCTATAGGAAGCCAGTTCTGGAACTGTCCACAGCCTCTTCCAATAGAGCATAGGCCGTGCAGCTACAAGCTCCTCTATTTGCTCCAGCCCCAAATCGAATCGCTGAGGAATAAGTGGTGTGCTTGGTGGTAAACCTACCAAATTCCTCATAAAAATGTTCACCACCCTCAGGAGATTAGATGTATTTTTATGGCCCCAAAGTTCAGCACCATATACTGAGGACATTCTAGCTTGAAGTCGATATATTTCAAGAGCCGAAGCTGCCGGTTTGAGGTCAGATATTCTATGCACTTTACTAATACCCCCAGTTACTTGGGATATCTTGAGAGCTGATTTCGAAATTTGGAAACCCCAATCAAAATTCTCCGTCAAGGTGATACCAAGATAGATAAAGGTCTTGACCCTTTGCAGGGGAATACCATTGAGAATAGGGTTTGGGCGTGTCTGTTTCGGGGGGATTAAAAATCATGAACTTGGTCTTATCCAAGTTTATTTCCAATCCCCGCGAGGCGCAAAATGCTGCAAAGCCATCCACAATGCGCTGAACGCCCGATGATGTTTTGGATAACAACAGCGTGTCATTCGCAAATATCAGAGCGGGCACTCTCCCAGTCGCTAACCTAGGGACGTCGTTGTCTGTTACACCAATTAAATGGTCAACAAGACCATTGATGTACAGACAAAATAACGTTGGAGCCAGGACGCACCCCTGGCTTACTCCCTTCAGAACAGGAAAACGTTTTGAGAGATCTCCATGCCTCCCGCACCTAACTTGGGCATAGTTGCCAGTATGTAATCTAATTAAAATAGGCAATAAGTAGGGAGGGAGACCCAAGTCTGCCAAAACTTTCCACAGCTTTTCCCTGGGAACAAGATCGAAAGCAGCCCGCAGGTCAACAAAGACAAGGTAAAGGCTGCTACCCCCCACGCTTGCTGTTTTCCAAAATAAAACCTGTAGACGGAATATTTGATCCACAGTAGAAATCCCTGACCTAAATCCAGCCTGTAGTGTGGTCAAAATTTCATTTTCCTCCAACCACCCCAGCATATCATAACACACAGGTATAGGCAGCAAACACAAGGAAAATAATATTAGAAAAACGCCTGGAAGGATTGGAGGTTGAGTTAACCTATATGGTATACCCAGAAGCATTATAAAACACAGGTGAGCTTGGGTGAGCAAAGCAGGGCCAACATCAAGGCCTCGAGAAAGGAAGACAAAATGACCAGAACTCGATCTGGTACAGCAAGGCAAGAAACTCCACCACCCCACCCAGAGTCAGAGACCACATGTACTGGGTACCAGCAAATCTCCAACGACGGTAGAGAAACGTAGCACCGGGCAGCGCAGAAGTGAACCCAGGGAAGAGTCCTCATTAAGCCTCACCGATCAGAAAGACACATGAAACTGAGGGAAACTCACAAGTGGTCCATTCATGGAAACGTTAGGAAAAAAAGGAACGAGTGTTGAGTATAAGCACGGATAGGAGCAAAGTTACAATGGGATTTAACCCATAATCTGCAAAACGAGAGGCAGTGGCCTCTTCTATAAAATAATAAATGACTCACATCAAGGTGCAGTACTGGAATGGAAACAGTGGGCAGCAGGCAGGCCATGAGTAATGCCATCCATGTCTCCTCCCTGAAGCCACAGGCTCTAAGCCATTTGAGACAACAAAATATCAAAACATTGAACTCAATCCCAGGAAGGTAGAACAGGCATAAACCTGACTGAACGTGTCGTGAAACAGAGCAGCAGAAGGAAGAAAGGCAATAGGATAATGTCCATGCACCAGGATTTAACCTTATAAGGCAGGGGTCTCCAAACCGGTCCTGGAGGGCCGGATCCATGCCAGATTTTTAAAATAACTACATGTATCTCAATGGGGATATCCCAAATATCTGGCATAGATCCAGCCCACCAGGACCGGTTTGGAGACCCCTGCTATAAGGGAATAATGGTTTTAGGACCTGATTTATATCTTGGCGGTATGGCTACTCAATCGCAACGGCGACCCATACCGCTAAGACTGCGATCCACCAGCCCCATTTAAATGAGGACGAACCTTTGTTGAATCACAGCTGAGACTACTTCAGCTCTGCCTTGATTACACCCTGTTAACAGAGTAAGGGCCATCGTAGGTTGGCCTCTAACACCACCCGCCTAAATTAGATGGGCAGAATTAGAGATCAATTTTCACTGCCTGTCACTGCCAGGAAAACCCTTGAGCAAGGGGAGGTGAAAACAACAAAATGCCACTCTTGCCATGGGAGAGGGCTCCCATAAAGAAGGGAGCATGGTCTTTTTTTATTTTCAAAAAGGAAATTCTGCTTGATGATTTTTTTGTAAAAATATTAAAGAAAATGTTTGCCATATGGGTCTGTTGTGCTTCACAGAGCCCCCTATGAGTCAGACTGCAAAAAGCATTGACAGTGTGATGGCGGTTCCTGGCAATGCTTTAAGAAATGACTACTGAGTTGGCGGTCATTTCATAATTTGGCAGGGGGAGGTGCAGTCAAGGCGACTGAGTAAATTACTCCATAGTGCTGACTGCCAAACCTTTGCCAGCCAAAGAAATTGGCCCAAAAGTGAGCTAAATAGTGCTAAAAAAAGGAACTAAGAAAATCACTATCAGTTGTTGTCAGTTGCTTTAATTCTCCAAATTTCAAAGGGAATATGCTCTTTATTTAAGAAAAAAAACATATTGCTACTGTTAATGGTTTAAACCCTTTCGTGTGCTGGGAATTTCCGAGCTGTGTGGGCGTTTCCATTAGTGGGCGGGGATTCGGACTGCCGGGGGCCGTCCTACGCACACACCCATCATGACGCGTGACGGCTCCCGGCCATCACGAGCATGGAAGAGGTTAACTTGTGTCAAATTTACCAAACAAAATGTTTTTCCATTCTAAATTAGTATTAACATGTTCAAGGCAAAGTAAACTGTTACATTTTCCTTCACCTTTATCCATTCTTTCTTTTTTGGCCTGATTTGTGCTAAACAGATTCCACATACATACATACAATCCTTCAATATCACATTGACTGTGTATCCTTGCCTTTGAACCTGTACGGTTACGTTGATGCTACACAAATACCACAGGAAAGCAGCCGAAAACCCTCTCCCCCAAGAAAAAATCAAAGACCTTTCCTTTTGCAGCACTGATGCTACAAAGGATTTGCTAAAAGTATCAGCAACGGCAGCAGTTATTAAGGTGCTTCCAAGGAAGTTGACACACAACAGTAAGTGATGGGACAATGGAGTAGAAGTTAAAACAAGCATTTTAAGGGAAGCCAAATTTTATTTTTCTGTGAAAAGTGTGTATCCAACCCTCAATAATGCGAAAGGAAACCACAATAAGATTACCACTGACACTCCTAAAACTATTACGATCAATGAAATGTACTCCATTGTTGCTTAACAACTTATTACACTGTATTGTTCATCTTGGAGTAACAGATGAAGGGTAATCTGACTCCACAACATTCATCCTCCCAGGTGAAGTTCTTTCCTGGTGCTCTGGAGACCATCCCACATCTTTCCGAGGGTGGGTTACTCGGCTCTCCTTTTCCCCAGTAGCTGAAGTCCAATGGTTCTTCATCCACCCAGTACCAGTACCCCCAGACTCGGCTCCGGCGCAGTCCGATCCAGGCCCCAGGGGCTGGGTCCGGGTACACAAGCAGCTTGGAGATCGCCCACTGGATGTCGGCCACAGGAATACTGGCAAGGTCGGTGTATGTCGAAATGCAATGATTGCGCGCCTCGCTCCACGACATCCACTCCCTGACGAGATGGAGGTTACAGGACGAGCAGTTTCCTGAAAGGAGAGAGATTGTTGATTAGTGACTAGTACTTACAATCCAGATAGGCAAAAGAGAAACATTCACTCAGCCAAGCGTCAGACTTTATTCAATTTCAGATGAAAGTTGAGTGGTACAGTGCACCCGGTTTAAAGGGCGACCGGGGTATTGAAATACATGCCCCTCCCAATCAGTCTGGTTGACCCGTGAAACTGCACGCAGTGCCTTTCTGCATAGCAAGCTAAAGTACAGAAGCAAATCAACATCCCTTGCTAATTAGTTTTGTCTAATACTCACAAAGGAATAACGAGACAGTTGCATCATCACACTTGAGGTTTTGCCCTAATGAAGGATTATGAATGAAATGGGCCAACATTGATCCAACAAAATTTTTCACCTGACTTACATTTGGAAATGAATGAACGTTTGATAGTTCCCAGAAAATACTGCCCCAAATGGAAGTGCTGAGTTGCACTGAGGAGATCTGCTTGTCGCTCTCCAGTATTCTGACATCTAACAAATACCATTAGGATACTCCCACTCATAGATGGTTCAATTCTGCATGCCTGGTTGCCCACTGACACCTTAGATCCATAATCAAAGCCTTGCCCCATTATATAGAGCACATTAGAATGGCTAGAAACTCATATAAGGTGGTCTTGGAGCAGCACAAGTAGGATATAAGAAGGGCGGCTTGGGAAGGCATGGAAGTAGCAATGCAATCTAGTGACAATAAGGCTTTCTAGGAAGTTGTCAACCAGCCATAGTTCACTGAACCCAACAAAGCAAAGATAGAATGACATAGTTCTGCTGCACAGTGGGCGGCTCACATTTCAAAGGCATTTGACCCAGAGAATGATTCCTTGCACCAGACAGACATTCCAGAACCGCCAATTTTTAACCTTGATGGTGCTACTAGTCTAAGCAATACAATTGATATCCAAGACTTGTCTAAAGCCATTTTAAGAAGCCCTGAACGGGGTGGCATCCCCGTTGACATATTTAGACAGAACCTCTGTTAGACCTATCATCCTTATGGTGGTGTTTCCCTTCAATGTTATGCCTTTTTCCTCTCATTTTTGTTGATTATTCTGTTGGCCTTAAAACTCTGAGCACTTTATCACTACTAACCAGTGTTAAAGGGTGTGTGCTATGCGGGCAGCCTGAACTTTGGATTTGCACCGGTCCCTCGTGTCCTCAAGTAACCTTTTGACTGTTAGTGATTTCAGAGGACTATTTTTGATTTAACCTTTAAAAATTAATATCTGGACTTCTACTGATTGAAATTTTGTTATTTTGGTCTCATTTTGTTTAGATAAATATGCTCTGTTTTTCTAAACCCATGTGGAGTATTTTTGTGGTGCACTCAATGTTCTACTGTATGTGTTTGTTGCACAAATAATTTACACATTGCCTTTGTATGCAAAACTGACTGCTCTGTGCCAAGCTACCAGAGGGTGAGCATAGGTTATTTTATTGTGTATCTAAATTACTCTGACTCGAGTGGTGGTTCCTGCTTGGCCTGGGTGCATACCTCAGCCAACTAAGAATCCTATTTCTAAAGCCCTCCCTTTCTGGGCATTGTTATTTACCAATTTGCTTCGAGCTGCAATAAAGGGTGACTTGCCAAAACCAAGGAGGTAATCCATAATACTCCCAATTCTTATAAAGGGTGATAGGAACCAACCTACTTCGTGTCACTCCATATCCTTACTGGATGAAATCTCTAAATTACAACGAAGGGTTATTCTTCTTGAGGACTGGGCAGAACATTTTATTTATTTCTTTAGAGTTTTATAGAGCGCGAACCAGACCCGTGAGGGTATCAGATCGCTTTACAGGCTAGAGAGGAGGTAAACAAGGGACTTTGTGGGGGGAGGATACAGTTAGGATAAAGCTAGGGAGATACATTGTACAAAGAGGCAGGCAATTTCAATCCCAGGATACCTGTGGGACAAAAGACAGGAGGAAACATTTAAATCAAGAGTCTCAGTGTGGGTGAGTATCATCTAAGAAGACCATGGATACTTCAGAGATAGTGGGTGGAACCGGGACACTGAGGTGCAAGTAAACATAATAACCTTTTTTTTTATAAATTGGGAAATATGTCAGACCCAGGACTGGTTCCTTACAGAGTACCTTTATGGACCTCTCCTGTGCCTTTGACATAGTGAATATGGAGAAGCTATTGGATTTGATGGGCAAATTGGAAATTGACACCCCCTTGCTGGATTTACTTAAACGCCTGCATTGGGTGATGGTTGTGATAGTACGCTTAGGCCAAGATGAGTAAGGTCCCTTTTTTATCAGGTCTAATTGAGGTGTTAGGCAGGGATTTATTTTTTATTTTAAATTTACATCAATACACTGGACAGTAAGCTAAATTAAAGAGAGAAGGATTTGCCCAAGAGAGAGAACCGTCCCCTCGCAATACTTATATATGCGGGTGATGCTGTCCTCATTGCCTGGATGGCAAATGGACTCCACATTTTACGGGGTTCTTTTATTAGTTTTATGAATAGTATCAGTTTAAAAGTGAGCCAATAGAAATCTTAGGTTATGATCAGCAGCCCTAAAAATGAAAAATCACAAAATTACTTCATAGCTGGGACCACAGTTTCCAAGGTCAAATATTCAAATTATTAGGTATTATATAGAACTCCAACCTAAAGTGGGGTGACCTTTTAAATTGAAGAGCTCAGAAATGTTTTCTGGCTTCCAAAGCAATATTTAGGTTCACATAAATACTGATTCACAAGCCTCATTAAGAGATTATCCAGCTTTATAGAAGCAAATGTCTCTCCGGTGGTACTTATGGGGTGGGATTATGGGGCTCTACCAATCCAGGGAACTTTCAAAAGTAAAAAAAAATATATTTTTCTATTGGCTGCTATCAGTCTCAAATAGTACTGCTAGCCACACTGTTCACTCAGAGTTTGGTTTACCCTACATCAAAGACTCTGTTAGAATTGCACCCCTACTTCTTTGGCTAAAAATCTGGTGCACCGGCGGGACATAATTCTCACCTTTGATACTTGATAGCTGATTTACTTTGGATTACATGGATAAGATCTCTTGGTTATCCTATGTCAAACATGTTTTTATTGAAATTGGATTTCATTTTATTTTGCTCCCAAGAACAATTGATAACTCCAAAACCAATGTTAAAAATGTGTTTTTCAGGCATATATGTGAACTTCGGGGAGCTTTTGCACAAGAAATGTATATATTATCAGGTATTTCAAGATTCCAACTATAGCAGGGCTTGAGCCGTATTTAGGGTGGATAGCTAATAACAAATGCAGATTTTATCTCACCTTTTTTAGATTATGCACTGTGCACTTTCTTGTAGCTTTCTACCACCAAGGATTCTGGTTTCCTTTTTTGCCATGTTGTTGATGCTACAATATGTCATCTCAGGCTACGGCACAATTTATGTTGTTTTGTAAGCTTCATAACCTACCCAGAACGTAATCTCTGCGCCCAATTCTGTGTGAAGAAAACTTTTATAAAAAATAAATAGAAAAAATCGTAAAAAAGGGTCATAAATCAATATTTAAAAAATATTTTTTTTAAGAGTGGTAGGAGTATACATTGATATATGCTTTTTACTTAATGGAAAAATAGTTTTTATGAACTTATTTGTAACAAATGCAATTATTTTAAGTAACTGTGCAATAAAAATGTATCTTATCTATCAGGTCCTATAAATTAGGATTGCATTTTTTACAGCATCTAGAGTTGTATTCAACTTGCTGTGCAGTTTTATCTGGTGGGCATTACTAATAAGGAAAAAGACAGTATGCTTCACAGGATTAATCATAGTACTGCCTTGCCGTGTTTCATGAATGCCTTCAAGACACTGCTCAATGGCTGAGGAAGAAATCACTACAATTTAATTCTGAAAAAAAACAAGATTCTCTGCTGTCCAGTGGGGTAGGCTCCAGTGGTGCTCCCCCCTAACTTCTGGCCACTAGCGACAGCCAGTCCACTGGTACCAGTTGAGAAGGTCCGAAACTTGGGTGTGATGTTTAATATTAAATTGACGCTCGAATCACAGGTTAATAAAACTATGGGGAGTTGTTTTGCGATTATTAGAGCCCTTCGCAAAATCCTCGGCTTCTACCTGCACATGCTAGAGCGTTGATAGTACAATGTACAATTGGAAGCAGACTTGACTATTGTAATGCTCTACTGCGGGAATCCCCTAGATATTTAATGGAAAGACTCCAAAGAATCCAAGCATTAGCAGCAAAACTAGCCTTGTGGAAAACAAGATGTTCCTCTACTTCCACTGCACTGCGAGAGCTGCACTGGTTTCCGATACATCAGAGAGTCCAGTTTAAATCCCTTTGCTTGGTGTTCAAGGCCTTGCACAGCTTTGAGCCGAAGCTAAAGAGGAAGAAATTTGCTTGGTATGTTCCGAGGAGGAGCCCCCGCTCTTCCTCTGCGAGACTGGTGAAGGTGCCAAGATTAAAGAAAGCATAATTTGGAGGTAGGGCGTTCAGCACCTCGGCTGCGAGATTATAAAATAAACTTCCATGGGAGCTGAGGCAAATGGAGGATCTTCTTCCTTTGAGGAAGATACTAAAAACGTGGCTCTTCCTGAGTGACTAACTGCGGTTACCTGTGCGTCTCTCTGACCATACACTGAAAGGTCCAGCTCCAGGATGCCTGTTAGGTGATAGAGCACTTTATAAATGTTATAAATAAATAAATAAATAAATACTGTTATGAATGCACCTCTTTTGTATATATACCGGATGAATGATTACAATGTTTTTCCACTTCTTCCTTTTGTTCATAATTTGATTTTTCTTTATAGTAATCAGATTTTTAAATGTAAATGCTGTAATTATAGAGGGTTCAATTTGGTATGTATATGAATCATCTCTGTTTTTTACTGCATGCTTTTTGAATTGATGAACTGTACTTTTATGGCATTAGCTGAATAAAGGATTTTGACTGAAAGGAATTCAGTATAATCTTTCCAAAATGAGAATTTAACACAATGCATCTGAATATCTCTTGCTTCTAAATATAGTTGGGTGTGGATAGCCCAAAATATGTTGCACACACTTTTGATTCACCTAAACTTTATATTTCATCTGGCCTGAAAGAAGTTTATTTCTTCATTCTTTCATATGGGTTTGCTGGGCGTAAGGTTTACCTTTGCTACCCAGTGGTAAAGGAAGCCCCATCCTTTCATGTGGGCTGCACTGTGAGGTTGTATGACTGCTTCGCAGTTCTCCAAGTGATGGCCGGTTCCAAGGGCCATGACTGGGTTGCATTATGCCAGTGTTTGGGACTGACATTTGGGAAACCTCCTACAGCCTTTTTGTCAGTGAAATATATCAGGCATAGGCATGCGTGATTTGTTGGCACTACTGGGTTGGCTTTTTTTGCATTCAAATGGCTATACAGGCACTCTTCAAAAGGAAATTAAACCAATAATAAAATATCTAGTTACTCCTAACAATCATTATGCTCCATAACCCATTATCTACATATCCCACTTCTGATACCATATGCAACACTAAAATGATTACCAGTTCACAATAACACTATACAGTCACATGACCCTGGTCTCTACATTTTTGCCATGATGGTACCCAATACATTTATTAAGAAAAAGGAAAGAAGTAAACTCATATTGTGAGTAGTTTACACCTTTGTGTAAGTTCACCAATATTTGCTTATTCACAAAACCCCAGTCTAAGTTAACAATAATGTGTCCAGCACCACACGTGACCAGCCATGGGCACTGCAACACCCTCCCATAGAAAATAATCAGAGGAAATTATTAAAATAAAACCACATAAGAATTAATATTCAATAACATTAAATTGCTTACAATAACTTTATATATATATATATATATATATATATATATATATATATATATATATATATATATATATATATATATATATATATATATATATATATATATATATATATATATATATATATATATTCACAGAAAAAACCATAGGTTATAGACCATATATAGTTAGGAATTTGCATTTACAAAACCTTGAAAATTCACTGAAAAAACCATAGGTTATAGACCATATATAGTTAGGGATTAGCATTTAAAAAACCTTATTTTATTTGCACAAAACCATTGAAATTCCATATATAGTTAGTTGCACTAACTATATATCGCGGACCCGCAATCCACTGCTAATGATGTCACATATTACATCATTCATGACATGGTCAGTGACATCACTGATGACATCACTGATGACATCTCAAATGACATCACTGATGACATCACTGATGACATCTCAAATGACATCACTGATGACATCACTGACATCTCATTTGATATTACTGATTACATCACTGATGATATCATTTATGTGATAATACATCTTCAGACTCTAATATAACCTTTGATACACTCAGTGTAAACAGGCACTCACAGACTGTCACACATCCATGGAGTTACTCACACACCTATTCAGTCATGCAAAGAATCAATCACATCTCCATTTCCTTAACTATACAGTTATACACACCTTACTTATTCAAACATATACTAACACATATTTACTCTCTTATACAATCCTTGATACAAGTTCACAATGATTCATACAGCCACTCTCACATTCACTGACTCTTATGTTCAGTTATTTATATATGTCAACTCTCACATGGAGTGTGTTTTACATATGTACTTACTTTGACATGTAGAACTGAGATATCCATTCACTCACCAATATACTCATGCACACAGTCAACTGTCCATACAGCTGTTTCTACATGCACTTTTGAACCCATACACCTAGGGAATCAACCGCTCACACATCTATGCACAGAGTTATACACCTCCCAGCCACCCACACACACACTCAGTCTCCCATACAAATACTTGGGCAACCATTCAATAACCCATATAGTTACTGATATAGCTACTGATTTAAACATGCAGCAGTTTACAGAAGAACATAAATATTGATTGCCAAATTAAGACACTTTAATCACTAACCCATGCACTCAGTGAGACACATTTAATCATTCTCTCATACAGTCAGTCATGCACCTACTAAATCCTTCATCCAGACACTTATACATCCACTCATTCTTCAATATGTAAGACATATTTTAACTTTACAGAAACATACAGTCACTGGGTGTTGTCATCAGTGATGTCATCAGTGATGTCATTTGAGATGTCATCAGTGATGTCATCAGTGATGTAACTGACCATGTCATGAATGATGTAATATGTGACATCATTAGCAGTGGATTGCGGGTCCGCGATATATAGTTAGTGCAACTAACTATATATGGAATTTCAATGGTTTTGTGCAAATAAAATAAGGTTTTTTAAATGCTAATCCCTAACTATATATGGTCTATAACCTATGGTTTTTTCAGTGAATTTTCAAGGTTTTGTAAATGCAAATTCCTAACTATATATGGTCTATAACCTATGGTTTTTTCTGTGAATTTCATTGGTTTTTTAAAAGCTAATATCTATAGCTGTAAAATATATTCTTTATTAAGTGACGTATCACGTAGCCCGTGAGACGCCTCATGATGCATCGCATAACCGTGACGTATCGTCTCTGCAGCGCAAACCAAACCCAAAACGTAAGCGTAAACACGCTTAAAGATATATATATATTTTTTTAACCTTAATTAGACAAAATCCACACGTGCACATATCACAAACGTTCAAAAAACACAATATGTCGGACTCCCGTTACGCTGCCGGTTAGCTGCCCGGTTAACGTACCAGGAAGCACCTTTACCGCGAAAAATCGCAAATTTTTTTTTTCACCCCCCAGGGAACTTTAATAGCCCCCTCATCAATCCTAGGGGTTCAGGAGGGGTCTGCCTTACCCCTTTCATTCATTTACACCTTTTTTTTTTCCACCTCTTGTCTCTCGATCCCACAGAGAGACAAGATGGCGGCCGCTCCAGACTGTTTACAATGATAACAGCCAATCAGCTTCTCCTCAGACTCCCGTTACACTGCCGATTAGCTTCCCGGTAGCTGCCCGGTTAGCTGCCCAGTTCGCGTACCAAGACGCGTCTCTACGGCGAAAAAATCGGATTTTTTTGTTTGTTTTTTTTTTGGCCCCACGTGGCTTTATAATATCCCCCTCATCAATCCTAGGGGGTCAGAAGGGGTCTACCTTGCCCTCTTTCCTTCATTTCCCCCTTTGTTTTGGCCTCCTCTTGTCTCTCGATCCTACCGAGAGACAAGATGGCGGCCGCTCCGGACTGTTTACAATATTGACAGCCAATCAGCTACTCCTCAGACTCCCGTTACACTGCCGGTTAGCTTCCCGGTTAGCTTCCCGGTTAGCTTCCCGGTTAGCTGCCCGGTTCGCGTACCAAGACGCGTCTCTACGGCGAAAAAATCGGATTTTTTTTTTTTTTTTTTTGGGCCCGGCGTGGCTCTATAATATCCCCCTCATCAATCCTAGGGGGTCAGAAGGGGTCTACCTTGCCCCCTTTCCTTCATTTCCCCCTTTGTTTTGGCCTCCTCTTGTCTCTCGATCCTACCGAGAGACAAGATGGCGGCCGCTCCGGACTGTTTAGAATGTTGACAGACACCGGAGAGCCAATCAGCTTCGCTTCGCAAAGTTCCGATACGCGAAAAGTTCGCGAACCGGAGCGCTGCCCGGAGCGCTGTTACAGATATATATCTTGTTTTAAACGTTAATTTCTCAAAATCCACTGAAGCACATATATTGAGACCTAGCAAAGGCACATCGGGCTAACAGTCCCTACAATTTTGCCAAGTTTCGTGCAAATCCATTCAGCCGTTCGAGCTAAAAGTGAGTCCAACCGCCCTATGGAAAACTCAATGCAAAAAACGCGTTTTGGGACCCCCCTTTTTTCTCAGCCCCCCCTTGACGAAACCCCACCAAATTTTCAGGGGCTGCTCAGAAACAATGTGCCATTTTCCTGAAAATTTCAGCCGATTCCGTCCACAAACGCCAAAGTTATTAGGCATAGAATTTTCAAAAGTTCCATAGAGAAAAAATCCTAACTATATATACCTACTGGCTATCGCCAGTAGGTAATATATATATATATATATATATATATATATATATATATATATATATATATCTACAGGGTGGCTTCGCAAAGAAGAATTCTGAAGCCCAACTGTCTCTCTCACTGGCTGTATTTGCTATTCAGAAGTGGAAGGACATCAAACCCTACGCGTTTCGGCTATTATTTGTGGCTTTATTCACAGGTGAGGTTCATCACAAACAATTAGCTCACACACTTTTGAACACCCTCATCACATGACCAGGTAACAGTACTACAAGTCCGATAGTGCACCTTGGTTGTTGCTACACACTGCAGTGGTTGTAAACTGTAGCTGAGTAGCGTCTTGAAACAAAAGGTAAAGTAAAACCATTTCTCAGTTCTTGTGTACTGTGATTTAATTATAATACAACTACATAGCGCCCATATTACACAGTACAACATTACGAATGCACTTCGTGGTACGGGGAAATGTCACGTGTTGAAAGTGACGCCCAAAAATGTCACCAAATCTTAGCAACCGGGCCAGTGAGTATGTAGTTTGCAAGAGGAGCTATCACTCCTCCAATACTCCCTTCTGCGTCCTGCAGATATCTTTGGGAAATCCACTCTGTCTTCATCAGCGCGTGGGACATGCTCCCCATTTGAATCAATGAAACTTTTCTCCATTGACGGGAGCCACAACAAGCAAGCTAGCACAGGCCAAGAAGCATGCCAGGGACATACAGTCCTTTTGTGCAACAAGAGAGTTTCTTGGCACTACTGATCAAGCGTTATTAATTTTGTCCAGGAACTGAACTCACCGGTATCAGGTGATGCCGTCTGATGTTGAGAAGGTGTTGAGATAGACGGGGAAGAAGAACCTGGGACAGGTGATGTTTTCTCACTGGTCCATGGAGAATGGTCTGAAGACTGCATGGATGTACTTCCTTGCAGTGTAGACATCTCTGATGATTGGTCAGGGCCTTCTGTAGTCATCCTTTCAGAGAATGTAGACACTCCCCTGGACATCAGTGGAATGTGGGAAATAGTGCTACTCTTTATTGAGAAAAAATGATATGTGAACTTGTTGCTTGTATACTAAAAATTATTTTAATACATTTTGTCATTTGATTTGCTGTGAAGTCCTATCTAGCTACATCCAAGTGATGAAACACACAAGAAAAACTCAATGTAATACTGCTAACGTCTTTTTGTGGAACATGCTATTGCAGTTTTGCCATTTGGTTACAGTGTAACTACTACTTGTCATTATTACCTAATCTAATGCTACTTGTTGTATCGATTTCAGGAAGATGTGATTTGTGTGGCTGCACTGCGATGTGAACCCATGTCTTGCAGGGTACCCACATATCAACAATGAGTAGCTAACACACAAGTTGGTAATATACAACTCAATGCAATACATTGTATCGACCTCTGAAGCATTAAAGACTGAGGGCCTGATTTTAAGTTTGAGGGATGGTACTCCGTCACAGTGGTGGAGTTAAATACCTTTGCATACTCCCGGACTACGTTAGCACATCATTTCCACCCATTTAGTTCACCAGAAATTCTTGCCTTCAACTATCCCGTATTTGGACCTTTACTATGGGGGAGTCTCACCACCTGAGTCTCTCCTGATAAATTCATGGTAATTGGACTGACTGTGTTTACCACCAGTGTCCACCTTTTAAGATAAGGCCACTGCGATGCAGCTATGGTAAGGGGCATGAGGCTACTTACAAATGAACATGGTGCACACTGTAGAATCCATCTTACAGAGCCTGGTAATGGTGTATATGAAGGCAGGTGCAGGAGGGAGTCTGCACAGATTGGTGCTGACCTGGAGTATGCCTTATAATATTAGTGGCCATTCATAGATACAACAGTAGGATTTACTGGGTAATCTAGAGTACTTTCTCTCTATTATACCTATAGGCCAAATCTGCACTAAAGTGCAGTTTCGCTTCACCTAAACCTACACAACCTAGCAAGATGTGAAACTGGTGTAAACGGTGTAACTACTACTTGTCATTATTACCAAACCTAATGCTATTCATTGTATCGACATAAGAAAGATGTCAGTTATGTGGTTACACTGCGATAGGAACCTATGATACTTACAAATATGAACAGGGAGTGGCTAACAAACAAGTTCTTAGTACTTAACTCAATGCAGTGAGTTTGATATTGCAGTTCCAAACACAATTAGTAAACCTCTTATGGGATGGCCTAGCCATGATTATGAGAGAGGTTTGGGAATTTAAAGTACGAGGCTGATTGAGGCCTTGTCCTTCTGTATTAAATTCTCCACTGTCTCCTCTATGGCCGGACTGCTGGTTTGTATACCCACAAATGCAACGGCTTCCAAATTGCTGAAGTTCTATGACATTATCGCGGATCTCTCACTGAGGCACACAAATGTTACAGTCCTCTGTGATTTTAATATCCATATAAACAATGATAACTTCCCCCTAGCTGTTCAACTGGCTGATGCCTTGAAAGGGTTAAATCTGATCCAAAAGCTATCATCATCCACTCATGTGGCTGGCCACACGCTTGATCTACTTTTTACCAATGATCACACGCTACAGCTAGAGGACCCATCACCTGTAACTTGGTCAGATCACCGGCTGATCCCTTTTAAACTAACTTAGGTTTCCTGTAACAATCAGATTAGATCAGTATTTGAGGATAGGAGAAATTGGAGGAAGCTCTCATCTGAATCTATGGGTTGTGAGCTGAAGAATACTTCTTTACAAAACTTGCTGTGCTGTTCCTAGAGAGAGGGAGGGGGGAATGGTACAGTCTGTGATGCGAATGATTAAGGCAGGGTGACAGCAAGGTAACCCTGGGAATCCATTTTGTTGGATTTAATGCCCTCACACACCCTTTCAGGTGTCATGCTTCATCATTTGGGCCTGCTCCTCGTTGGGTCGGCGGTGCAATACCCAACGGGGAACACCTTATAGAGGGGCTCTTTGGCGGAGATCTTTTTCCAACAGCCGTATGGATGAAGTGCGGGTATGGGGCCAGAATTAGAGGGTAGACGTGGGGTAGTGAGTTAAAATAAAGCTAGTGGTACCGGGAATGATTTATTCAGAAGGGCCACTGCTTTAGTTAAAAACGTTTTTCTAGAGGAGAGTGGTGGAAAGTTATGTTTCCAGCTATCCTCCAGAATTTGTTATAGTCCGGTCAACATGTTTCTCGCTACTGTAAGGTTAACAAGCGAGTCTTCAGGACCCAGATGACTATTTAGCAAGTATCTAAAGGTGCAAAAAACTGTCTACACTAATACCCTAAAGTGTGGTGTATGTATTCTCATGTGGCTACAACACTAATGGGTAAAGGGAGAACAATACTATATTACCCTTCTTCTATTGTGACTGTCAATACCTGTTAAGAAAAGAGGGAGAGCATATCACAAACTGATTGAAAACAATTGCATCAGTGACTGTAATCCTTTTGCGGTTCGCATGCCAATAAAAATCAGGCGTGTCACCACACCATTGCACAAGTAACTCACCTAAAGTTATAAACAGTCAGATAACGACAGTGTCCAGCAGGTAAAGCTTCAGGTAGATCTTCCACTACAAGGCTATGTATAGGGAAAGATCTTAGTGCCTTGCGGACAAAGTACAGTGACTGGGTAGTCTTATAGTTTCTTCCCAACAGCGTTTACTCCAATCGTAAGGGTTGCCTAAGGGAGCGCTGTATTATGCGCTAAAAGGTACGGCTAAAATGTTACTGGTTACCCTGATTTATAGTAAGGAGTCCACGCAGTAAGGTGTGCAAAGGCGTGCGCGAAAATTGTGGCCCAGTCTTCAAGCGCTGTATTATGCGCTAGAAGGTTTGGCTAAAGTATTACTGGTTACCCTGATTTATAGTAAGGAGCCCACGCAGTAAGATGTGTAAAGGCGTGTGCGAAAATTGTGGCCCAGACCTCAAAGTAAGGAGCGTGATATATCTTGTTGTTAGGAGTTAACTGCACAGGCCCTTGTTATAGACTCGTTGAGCATGTTTTGAAATAGGTGTTTCATTAAGAAAGTAAACGCGATAGAGATTACCCTTTATCTCTTATGCCCGTGTACTGAGTAGGTACATATGGTTACCCTGATTTATAGTAAGGAGCCCACGCAGTGAGATGTGCAAAGGCGTGCGCGTCAGTTGTGGCCCAGACCTCAAAATAAGGAGCGTGATCTATCTTGTTATTGGGAGTTAACTACAAAGGCCCATGTTATAGACTCGGTGAGCATATTTTGAAATCGGTGTATCATTAAGAAAGTAAACGCGATAGAGATTATCCTTTATCTCTTATGCCTGTGTACTGAGCAGGTACTTATAAGGGTAGAGGCTGGGAGGCTAGTGAATGCAAAAAACGACACCACTGGGGTATAAGTGTGTTCTAGATCGGTATGCGATTCCAAGCTTTACGCGCTGATAAGATGCCAAAATTAACTTCCTGCGTGGGGGCAAAACCAAATTATTTCTGTTACCGCTAGTGTGTTAAGCGCGGTAATGTCAGACTCATACCCGGCCGGAAGGTGACCTGGTATCCTCAGACCCGCTAATCATAATATGGTTAACAATTCGGACACTAAGGGCCAGATGTAGGTAATTTTTATTTTCCGACCTCTTAAATACCGAGTCATACCGACTCGGTATTTCAGAGGTCGGAAAATAAAAATACCGAGATGTAGGTAATTGCAGATGTGCAATTACCGAATCGGAAAAAGTCGGTAATTTCCGATGCGGTAAATACCGACCAGTTGATGCCCATGCATTCCTATGGGCTTTGAAGCCCATAGGAATGAACGGGCATTTACCGGTCGGTATTTACCACATCGGTAAATACCGATAGCCACAAGGGAGCAGGGGGTGTCACTTTGACACCCTCTGGCACCCCCAAAAGAGGCTCGGGTGCCATGTGGCAGGCATGCCTGCCCTAAGGGCAGGTCTGCCTGTCATATGGCATAGGTGTGCATGCACACATGTGCATGCACACCTGAAACGGTATTTTACCATCAAGTATTATTTGATGGTAAAATACCGATTTTGTACTGCTTGTGGGACTCAGAAGAGTCCCACCTACATACCAATTTACCGGTATCCATAATGTTACCGACTCGGTATTTTACATACTCGGTAAATTTACCTATTGGTAAATTTACCGAGTCTGTAAATTACAGGGACCTACATGTCAAATTGCTTTTACCGGGTGGTAACGGCCGAATTCGGCCGTTACCACCCGGTAAAAGCCTACCTACATCTGGCCCTAAGTCTCTCCTAGCGTAAACGATCAAACACTGCCACGATTTAAAAAAGCGGAGCTGTTTCACTTACTTGGGAATCCCCGAGCTGCTCTTCACGCACCTACCCCTCGCCGCTGGAACCGGGTGGAGGAGGAGGGCGGGGTCAATGCCGGTTAAAAAGAGTGTGAGGCTAGACGTGATTGGGTCACGAACGTGGGGGCCATTTTGTAGTATCACGATGGAGGTAAACTAAGAGTCTAAATCGAGACGATGTTGACCAAAAACCATACTTGTGTGGGTAATCTCCAGTAAGGATCAACTCCCTCTATATCTTAATTAAAGGAGTGGAGAAGAGTGCTGTTACGTTTAAACCAAACTCAGCAAAACAATATGCAAGTACGTGTTGGCCTGTAATAAGCACCAGGTTGGAAAAAGCGTCAGCCATCTTAAAGTGGTGGGTTCACTTTTATTGAATTCTTAGTGTTCTGGGAGGAGGATAGGTATGTTGTAAAGGTTCTAAGCTCCTAGCAGGGACCCTTCTAAGATGTATTATAACCCGCTAATGGGGGAGTAATACTCCGGTGAATACTCCCACTCAGCTTATAGGTGAACCGAGCCATGACGCCTCAACTTTCAACTGTTGGGTCGTCTCAGCACTTGACAGAGTAGCTCCAATCAAGACCATGAAATTGACCAGGAGTAAACCCTCGGCTCCCTGGTTTACAACCGAACTCCGCAAGGAGAAAAGCCTATGTAAGAGGCTGGAGCGTGCATGGTGGAAAAACTATGAGCCAGAGGCCAAGTGCGCATATAAAACAGCGCAGCGAAAATTCCACAGTCTTAAACGTAAGATCATTAGGAATTATGTTGCCAATCAGATCAAGTCTTCTGACAACACCGCAAAATACGTTTTTAAGGTAGTCCAGGGTTTTATTAAACCACAAGCCCTGAAGAGTACTATTCCTCCCTCAGTGGCTCTCTGTAAAGATGTAGCCATTTTTTTTCAGAACAAAATTCAAGTTATCTATTCCTCCTTCCCACTTTCAGGACCACCAGATCTGCTATCTCATACTTCACCTCACTCGGGCATGTAGTCTGTCTTTCTCCCTTTCTGCCTGGAAGCATCCCTGGTGGAATTGAATAAAATAAAAAATCAGGCTCTCTGTCTGACCCCTGTCCTGCCAGATTCTTCAAGTTTTTAGCCCCCTGGTTCAATCCTATACTGAACTCTATCTAAAATTCTTCGGTAGAGACTGGGGTGTATCCAAAAAGCATTTGTCCAGCCAATTCTCAAGAAAGAGGAATCTGATCCAGCAGAGCTCAAAAATGTTAGGCCAATTTCTCTTCTTCCAGTGCCGGCTAAGATTCTTGAAAAGGAAGTTCAGAAACAACTATTGGACTTCCTGGAGTCGAATTATCATCTGCACGACTCCCAGTCAGGATTTAGATTGGGCTACAGTACGGAGACAGCTCTACTTGAAATCGCAGAGACTATCCGTGAAACTTTAGATCAGGGCAGTTGCGCGATGCTGGTGCTGCTGGACTTGTCTGCAGCTTTTGATACGGTGTCACACAGGCTTCTCCTAAATAGACTTGAACATCTAGGAGTGATGGGAACTGTCCTGGCATGGTTCCGCTCATTTCTCGAGGGTCGTACACAGCAGGTGACTCTCCAGCCTCATGCCTCTGCTTCGCGCCCCCTCATGTGTGGAGTCCCTCAGGGCTCGGCCCTGAGCCCAACGCTTTTTAATGTGTATCTTACTCCCCTTGCACCAATCATTAAGCAATGTGGGGTAAAGGTTGTCTTGTATGCTGACGACACACAACTGGTGTTCTCTTTTAAAGAACACAACGAGACAGCTTTCGCTAGTTTTAAGCAGTGTCTTCTTAATATCTCATCATGGATGACGGATAGCTGCTTAAAATTCTTACTGACACAACTGAGGTCCTGTTTTTTAATCATCCACTCCCCCTCGGCCGGCACTCTGGTGGCCATCTGAGTTAAACCCTCCTATTCCAGCTGCTTCTGAACCATGGGTCAGTGTATTTTTATTTATTTAAATACCTTGGGGAGGAAGTGTGCATGAGGACAACTCCCCCAAGACAATATTCAGGCCCGGGGGCTCCATTCACCGGAGTGTGATGCAAGAATGCCTTCGGGACTCCTTCCCCCGGAACAGAAACCAAGAAGACCCAGAACCAGAAAGCTGAGAAGTTAGGCTGATGCTTGCCCGCCCCCGTGCCTGTGTCTGGGGAGATCGACCACTCCATCCTTTTGTCCCTCTGCCTGCGCCCAGGCAGGGTAGATTGCATGTCTCCCTCCAGTGTGCAGAACAGAAGCAGAGCTTGCTCCCACAGTGGCACAGGAGCCGCAGAAGTGAGGCTGGCTTCCACACCGGGCACTGAAAGTGCAAGTTTGATGGGGTGGCAGGGGATGTGGCCCTTGTGGCTTGCACCAGAGCCTCCAACAACTACCCAATGGGTGTGGATGACCAAGGTGAGATCAGGGTTCCCAAGCTAAAAAACAAAAGCCAAAAACGATTGTGGCTTCTAAGTTTGGAAAGCCTCTCTTAAAATATGCAGGAGTTCGGACTGAAGAGCCCCCTAAGGTCGTTCAGGGGGGCCAAATGCCTAATGCCTACTTTTCCCCTTTGTGGTGCCCTAAAGATGCGCAGGAGCAACCCCACCACTATGTGCAGATGTTGTGAGAAGTTACTCAAAGTTTTTCTACAAAATTAATCCTAAGTCAAGGAGAGGTTTGTTATTATTTCAAGGACTCAAAAAGCTTGATCTTTTGCTCTTTTCCTATGGAGCGCATGGACCTCTAGAATTGGTCCTTTGGGTAGGCTTTGATACATATGCTATGGTTGCTTTGATTTTAAATGCTTTATTTATATTTTACTAATGCACATTGCAATGCTTATACTATAGTGATAATGAATGCACATGAATATGATTAGCTATCTAATTGGTTTTAATGGTGAATCCTTACATGTGGTTACTGGTTTAGTAATGTGACTCCTTGACAAAAGTAATACGTCTGCCTTATATATATTGGTGTACTGATTCCTTGACAAAGCCTATAATCCCGTCTTATATATATTGATGTGGTAATGCCTTGACTCAGCCAATTGGCCTGTCTTATGAATATGACAATTCCTTATTCCGTGATGTTAGATCGAGTGTAGGTTGGGGGGGAGGTATTCTGATTATGGGGTTCAACACTCACTAGGGGTGAAATTGATATAGTGGTGTCACCAAAGGTATTTCCATCTACCAGATATACATATTTGAAATTTAAAATGTAGTGTTTAGTAGTGTGTAAGTAATAAATGTACTGTTCCTTTATAAAAGAAAAAGCACTGAGTGGACTATCATGTATTGAGTGTTGTTATTACATGCTAGTGAATTGGGATTGCTAGCCCGCACCACCTCTCCTGAGTAGGCCTTAGTCTGCTTTGCTGTTCTGAGAGAGTGAAGTGCTAAAATTTGGTACTTGGTTTCCAGTAAGGAGACCATGGTAGACCCGTTACTTGTCAAACACAGGAAGGGGACCTGCCCACAGTAATTTTAGTAAATGGCCTTAGAGAGGTCCTTTATATTATAGAAAATGCCCTGAACCCAAGCAAATCATATAACAATTGGATATTATCAAAATTTATTTTTTTATTTATGAATTCATTTTCATTATGTATGGATATAAATAGTTTAGCATCATGATAAATAAATAAGCACCTTAGTAACAATTAAACAGTGGTTCTGACTCCATACTTGCATACCGTTAACACTCATACAAAAAACATTCACACATCATACATCATAAAACACTAGGCAGAGATGATTTTAGATGGCAAGGGGACCGATGATCAGATGTCCGGGTTGGTTCAGTGGGTTCCTAAATAGGAACAGACGCCAACGCGCGTTTCGGTGTGTGGCCCCGTCCGGGGCAACACCTTCATCAGGGCAAAGTGGGGTGCCACGGTCGGGTTCTGATCAGTGCTGGGGCCTGTCCTCGTGCGTGCTATCCGGACCGCCGACTGGAGATTGCCCCCTGCTAATGCGCCAGATTCTATCCAGGAGGGACCTTACAAAGCCTGAAAATACCCTGACGGTAGAACTAACTCATCAACCAAGGACATCTTCCTTGATTAGCCTAAACATACACCCCCAGCCGGCGGCCCCAGCACTGATCAGAACCCGACCGTGGCATTTACTCCATCATTTAAAAGGTTTATTTATTGCGCACCAGTAGCAGACGATGTCAGCATTTATCTAAAGTCATCTATGGTATTTCCCCCTCGATCTGAAGGGATCCATTTTTATCTATCCTTGCGTCACCCCCCTTGGGGTGGATTCCGCCACGCATATTTGGGGACAGGATCCCATCTATCACAGATATCCCCCAAGAATTCTTGTACACTTGTGGTTCCTCCTTCTTTACCCCACTTTGCCCTGATGAAGGTGTTGCCCCGGACGGGGCCACACACCGAAACGCGCGTTGGCGTCTGTTCCTATTTAGGAACCCACTGAACCAACCCGGACATCTGATCATCGGTCCCCTTGCCATCTAAAATCATCTCTGCCTAGTGTTTTATGATGTATGATGTGTGAATGTTTTTTGTATGAGTGTTAACGGTATGCAAGTATGGAGTCAGAACCACTGTTTAATTGTTACTAAGGTGCTTATTTATTTATCATGATGCTAAACTATTTATATCCATACATAATGAAAATGAATTCATAAATAAAAAAATAAATTTTGATAATATCCAATTGTTATATGATTTGCTTGGGTTCAGGGCATTTTCTATAATATAAAGGACCTCTCTAAGGCCATTTACTAAAATTACTGTGGGCAGGTCCCCTTCCCGTGTTTGATTGTTGCTTTCCCCATCGACCTGCCTAAATTGATGTGGGGTCCCCCTCCGATTTGAAGACCCGTTACTTGTGACTTGCAACTAATAACCCAATTTCTTACAATTACTATCTGTCAAATTTAGAGGTGACCAACTATGATGCAGTCATCTACATAACTTGAATGGAACCACAGTCATGGTGATTCCCTTCAGGATACAAAAAGATTTGTGGATAGCCGGCATTGATCTTGACGGCTGTCATTTAACCTTTTAACATTTTTTGCTTTTCAAAACCAAACTCACAAAGTGGGAGCTTGTTTTTGAAAAACAAAAACCTAATGATCTCTACACTTTGCAAGGTTTCTGCCATGGTGTGGGGGCCATTATTGTTTTTTCAGTCCATCCCCACCAGGTTTTTGTGGTGGTAGCAGAGGGAAAAAAAAGACATTGCCAGTTGATCCAATGGGGGATTCATAAATGGAAACCTATGGTCTTTCCATCTCTAAATGAGCCGGGCGGTCCAAGAGTTTGGCAGCTAGGGTACTCCGTCATATTTCCAGCAGAGTACCATGTCCCCCAAACTGTAATTTAGCCCTTGAGTCAGCTGTACTTGTGACATTCATGCTACATTCAGATCTTTTTGCTCCGTATACTACCACAATGAGTGTCTTACCGGTATCAGTGTTGGGGTACGGGTGGCCCGTGTGGTGTGCAGAGTTTTGCTTCTTGTAGTGGTCCTTGAATGTGCAGAAGTGATGCTAGCACGGGTGGACGTGGTTGAATATATATTCTCTTCACATGAAGAAGAAAATACTTCAGGACCTTTAAAAGTAGTTCCATCTGTAAGGCAGGTCATTATGACATTTCAGTAACAATGGCAACAATGTGTTATTCAGAAAACACACTCTCCAAAGGAGTAAGGGTCAAAGGGAAAAGTTTAAAGACTACAGCAGATTCAATCCCCAAATCTAATCAATAACAATACACGAATAACCTGGTAGTCTGACAAAAATAATATAAAAAACTATGAGAGGCTAGAGGAATAGGTTACAATAGTGATCACCTATCAGATGGTGACCACTGGCATAGCTACAGCAAGTACGGCTCCATGACAGTAGAGACCCAGAGGAGGGGAAAAGGAAATGAGGATTTCCATCAACTGCCCTTGGTGGCCAGTGTCATCATTTGGAACTCCAAAGGTACCCCTATCACCTCTTGCTGCCAGTAGAACAGAGGTGATAGGGGAGAGGATATACTTTAGTAGAATAGTACTGTACTATTTTGCCATAATATTCTGTCAACCCCACAAAGGACAATAGCTGCTTCTTTGAAACTAGCACAGGAACATTCAAAATGCTTTCCACATGGTTGTGTTTAGGACAAATACTTTCCTTTGAAATCTCATGTCCCAACTACTCCACTTTATCCTGTCCGTATTTGCACTTAGAGAGCTTCAAAGTAAGACCTTTATCCTGCAATCTTTCTATCACATCCACTAAATCATGTTTCTCGTGTGTTTTCCCAAAAATCTAAATATTATCTTGGAAGGCAATAGCCTCCCCAAAGCCTTCTAAAACATGTTTCAAAAGAGGTTGAAACATGGAAACGGCACTTGCCAAACTGAAAGGTATATGCAAATATTGAAACCTACCCTTCGGTGTGACAAATGTCGTCAGATGTCTAGAATCTTCATGTAATTCCACCTGTTGGTAGGAACTTGCTAAATGTACCGTGGAAAAAGCAGAGATACCCACCATTGTAGATATTAGCTCATGTATGTTTGGAAGAGGATGTTTGTCAACCCAAAGCTCCTTGTATAAATTGCGTACATCCACGCAGAAATGGACATCCTCGGACCCCTAATGATACAACACAATGAGAGAAACCCAAGGAGAGATTCTATGGGTTCAATGATTTTCTTTTCAACCAAATTTCTCAACATCACCTTAAGTTTGTCTCTGTCGGCCAGCAGCATAATTCGAACCTTGTGCCTCCCAGGTATTGCCTCTTCATTAAGTATGTTCTTTAGTTTGAAATCAGCACATTTCCCAAACTTCCTTGAAAAAGACCTAGGAACAATATCTTTATTTCAGGGACATTTTCATCTCTATCAGCTGTGATTACATACACCGGCTGACATGGATTGGGATCTAATCTTATACCTATCTCTTGTTCATGGGGCCATCCAAGTATAGCCTTGCCCTTTATTGGGATGTACGTTGTTACAACGCATGCTTTTACCACGCATGCCTTTACAACGCAGGTTTTTCAACGCAAGTTGTTACAACGACTTGTGTTGGGGGGTGCTGGATAGTGAATAGTTTAATTTACTATTCCAACTCCAGTCCCCGTGGATGGTACGGAAGGTGTTGGATAGTAAATTAAACTATTACCTATCCTAGAGCGCCCCCCAGCGCAAGTCGTTGTAATGACTTGCGTTGATAAACCTGCGTTGTAAAGGTACTGCGTGGTAAAAGTTGCGTTGTAAAGGATGTTTCCCCCTTTATTGCATCGTACACTTTACCCCTTGTTCTTCTCCCCTCAAATTCGAGATCTGCCAAAAAACTTCCTTGCAGATCAATTTTGTGACCTGAGTAACCCTGTGGATGAATGTCAGGAGTAAACAATCCAATGTCTTATCACCCCATGTGTCATTGAACAAGGTTTTGCCTATAATGCAGCACCAATCACACAAGTCAACCATCATCACTACTGACTTCCCTTTAATTGCTATGGTGCAAAAGGCCTTTGTACATCTGGCCCTTAATGCCTACCAGTATGGATGACATGTGAGCCCTACAACTTGCAACCCTTACTGTCTTATGCAACATTTCCTATACATTGATTTATAAACTTGCATAATTTCTTGTGGCTTTATAGTGTGTGTGATGTAAAGTACTCTGACACTCTACATGAGGATGAGTTGCACTGTAAAAGAAATTAAGTAAATATATTAATTAATAAGTGCTATTAGAATCGTTAGTGGTGTAACTACTAAAACAGATACATCTGACATTCTTACATAAATAAATTAGTTTCACAAGGTAAAAAAAAACTGCATCCTAAAAGTACTCGTGAAGTGATACCAAGCTACGAGCCTTTATTTCCACCGATTGTACTGGTGTTAGGCTCCACATAGCTCCTCACAGGATAATTCTTGAACAATAATAGGACTGATGGCTCTTTAAATCGTCTTTATTTTGGGCCCAGCTGGAAGTGAAAATAAGAAAGTCTCCCATGTTGCCTGCATATTGTTGCTCCCGTCATAAAGCAGACAAATTGTACACAATGCTGAACTGTGTTGGTAAATTATACCCAAACACATGGGCGGCTCCTCCGTAATGGCAGAGGAGTGTCGCCTCACTGGCTCAGAGTGAGCAGCAAAAAAAATAAAAAGATATTTCATTATGGTTTTATTTTTAGGCCACTGACTTGGCCATCGTGTGCTGGGAGAGGCAGGGCCGGGGCATGACAGGGGGGAGGAGGAGTGCTTTGTGCACTCCCTAAGTGTGCATATGTATTTGGTTAGATTTCTCAGGCCGACCAAAACACACATGCGCACTTAGGTTTCTCTAACCCGCTGCATTGAACAGCTGAGTTAGAGAAACCCCACAGATTACCTGACCTGAACGGAGTGTTTTTCCAGCCTGCTCAGGCCAATTCCTGTGCCACTCTGCAGTGAGGGGATTGGACAGGGAGTCTGTGACATAGTCTCAGTGTCTGCTGGGATAAGGTAGACCCAGCCATGAGGTGCGGCGCTTGAGGCGGGCGGCGGCAGGTAAGTTTAACTTAATTTTTTTTTATTATTATCGTCTCTCATCCTCCGCTCTACTGGGCCCCCTACCACGCCGCCGCTCAACTCCCCCTCACCACTTTTTGTATGTGGCAGCCGCCACTGCAAGGACAAATTCAGCATGTTCCGCTGGGACAGTCCAGAGCCAACTCCATAATAGCTCTTGAAACCAGTGGGAGCTCCCTCATCTCCTGAACTGCCTGATCTAATCTTTTCTCCTTTTCTTTTTGTTTTCTACTTACTGCTAACATTCTTTCTCATCCTCTTTGTTTCTACAAAAGTAAGGGTTTAACCCATGTGGATTATTCAAGGTCTCCGTCCCGACGCTCGCAAGAAGTTGTACACCTTGAGACATGTCACAACCAATGCTGCAAACCATTGCACCCTCTTGGACTGCAGGAGCAGAGGTTGAAGTGTGCTGGATCTATCAGGAACTGCTCTCTCAAGCGTTCTTAATTTTAAAAGAAAACAAAAACAGTTCCCATATTTTTTGTCAAAGAATAACTGTGCCTGTCCAGTAATAACCACCTTGTGTTGCATCGAGTTGAAAGGAAAGGAGGGGGTCCCCTGCAATGTGAAGATTAGTTGAACTAATTTTCATGTGAAGTATGAACATCATTAGGTCGAGCATTCAAGACCTCTTGTATATATTTTAGTATATACTTATATGTGTATGTACGATGTGGGCTCTGGAGATCAGCTCTAGGACTTGTCTGCTTTCGCTTAGGGACTTTTTTTTTCTGTTCATCTTTCTTGATAGAAAACGACCAGCAGAGGTCAGTAAAATACCAGAATTGCTTTCTGCTGAGAGACTTTATTTAACTGTCTTGATAGAAATCGACCAGCAGAGGTCAGTAAAATACCAGATTCACTTCAGCATTCTCTAGATTCCAGTCCATACAAATTGTCTTCCACCTGCACCCGTGGACAATATTTTTTTTCAAATCTTGTATTTTCATTGATATGACCATAGAAAGCCCTGATTTTATATTAAAACAGTGCTTTGGACTATACAATTTCCCGCTGAAAGGCAATATTTCTCTCCATGTGTTCCCATACCTGGTGTGTCACACAGTTTGGTGCTTACTTTCCCTTCATGTTAAAGAACAGTAGATGTTTCAGCACCCAGGCCAATGTGGTGCATAGCTAAATACATATAAGGTCTCAAAGGCAAAATCTTGTATTTTATATGCAGTTACTCTTGGTGTGAATTCAACAATACACTACAGAATATTTTGTTCTTTTTATTTATTATACCCCGCCCCCAGAGTCACTAACGCCACACCCATTGTGCTAAAGTTCACCACAGCACCCGAGCAGTGACAAAACATTTGTGTATGGACTTGCAAATCGCAAGAATGGACCCTCTGCTCTCACCTTTCAATTGTGATTTGCAAAGATTCACAAGGTTTGCATTGCAATCAGCAGCAGCAGTTGCTCCAGGTAACAGCAAATTACTACTGTTATAAGAGAAGATTTCTGAAATGAATTCCTTGCTTCCCTTTGCATCTAAACCGGTTCACATCCTGGAATTGAGCTATGTGCTCTCACTTCTGTGCAGTAAATTAAATGTTGAAAAGAGTGTTGCACAACACGGTTAACGTTTGAGATCACACGGTGCGTTCGGAGGGAGCTGGCAGCAACCTCACCCCGAAGGAGCCGACAGAGCAAGGCTCCTGCCTACTGGCACCTCTGACGTCAGCTGGCTCCCTTTCTAGGGTGGAACCAGTCAGAGTCTTGACCGGTCCATACACAGAGTTCAGCTAACCCTCGTTCCAGCCCCAAGAGGCTTTGGTTTAGCCAGTGCTTCATTTTGCATTTGCATTTATATAGCGCTTACTCGCCCTGATGAGGCATTTAAACCCATTATAGCGTACGTTTAGAGCTTGTCACCAGCGCCATGGAAGGTCGAGATCGCTGAATACCAAGGCTGCGTAGTCTTGATTGCACCTCATGCCACTTTAAAATGTTAATCACCACCACCCACTCCCTGCACCAGTCTCTCACTCTCACATGTTCTTTTTCAGCCCGGCTCTCTCCCTATGTCACTGTTTTTCCATCTTTCTCATCCTCCTTTGCACCTTTTGTGTTTTTTGCTCTCTAGTCCTGGCTCAAAGTCTGACCAGTAAAAATCAGCGCTGGGCCCTAAAACTGAGTGCTGGTGTGCCCCACCTGCAACCCCCAGCTCAAATTAAGCACTGGCTGTAGGCCCTTGTACCGGTCACCTCACTGGCTTGACACTAGGTTCAGTTTCCAGGTGCCAATCAGTATCCCCTTTCCAGTAGTGTTGGGATTCCCAGTTGATCTGTTCACAGTAGGTTTGTTTGTATCAGTGCACACATCACAGCACTTGCTCAAGGCAACCGAGCTACCTTTCATGAACCCTAGACTTTTTTATAAGCCCTCCTCTGAAGTTAACATACTCTATAGATACTAGTATTATATAGGGTATAGCTCCTAATCGCTCAAGCACTAGAATAACTTTCAGGTCGTATGTAAGCCTTAAGAAGTGCTATGACATTTTTGTTTCCTTTGGGCTGTCTTGTAACTGCTTAATGATTTCCTGGTGGGAAAATATTTGTTATGAGATATGGCTCTGATGTATGCTTATGGGGTCATACTGAGTCTGGTTTCCATGCCTTAAACCACCTCCTACCATAAGCTTTGTCTGATCACCCTGGAATCAGGAGCCCCAAGGGAGTTCTTCATCAATCCATTTCAATGACAACAGCACTGACAGAGTTACTTCTAATTCAGAAAATATTTGCATATTACAAAATTTTGTTTTCCTAAATCACTCAAACTAGGCCTGAACTAGGCTTTACCTCCATTTTGGAAATCAGACTAGGGCTGTGTGTTTTCAATTCTTCTCTCTCCACACTCAGTACAATATGTACAAGTGAAATGCTCTGTTCTCTTGGTGAGTTCTAGAGGAGGTTGTTCCTCTTTAGCCTAACTGTTCAAGGTTCTTCCTGCCTGTAGCTCAGTGAGCCTATTCATTTCGTAACTCTGCCATTGTTTTGTGTGTAATGAGTTTCGTACTGTCACGTCCAATGCCATTAGGTCAGATGGGAAATAATAATAATAATTATTATATCTGACTTAAAAAGGTTTATTTCCTATGCTACCTGATTTATTGACAATCATATTGATTTTGTTATGTGCACATTGAGGATAACACTGTCCCCAATCCTGAGTAGGGTCAGTTTATCAAAGATAGAGTCATCTGTACCCATGGCCCGGGTGCACTGTTGATAGACCGGCTACTCCAGTCTCCCCAGGCATGCTTGTCTAGTGCTTGTCTTCCCTCTTCCCTCAGCTCTGATATAACATTTATACTTCAAATATGCTTGATCTATAGTTCCCCAACTTCCACCTTCCTGTGTGGTGCCACCTCTGTGTTTGTAATCATTGTAAAAACATGTGCATCAGCAAGAAATTCATAGGGCCGCTAGAATTGCATGATTCTGTGGCCAGTAGCTTTTTTTTACAATTACCACATGTTCCACCATCTGCTGCATCATTTGGAGATTTAAACCAAAAACATGTTTCTACCTCAAATAGATCAGTAGGACACCCCTGATGCTACGTGTAGTGTCTACCCCAGGCTGGGTACCCCCAAATGACACACCAAAACTTAGGGCCTGGTTAGGATCTTGTGGATGGGTTACTCCATCACAACGTTGACAGATATCACATCCGCCAAAATATAAAACTCATTATATGCTATGGGATATATATTTTAGTGGACTGGGTATTCATTAGTGTTATGACGGAGTAACCTATCTGCCGATACCTAAATCAGGCCTTTAGTCTTTTATAACAAAACAGACCAATATGTGTAGAAAATGTTATAATGTACCTGTAAGTCTCCTCAAATTCCAACGATAAAGTTGACGCACGATAGATCGCTTGATCGGAATGGTGGACATATCACGGAGACTACACCCAAAGGGGGCTCACGAGCCCGCGCCGTAACCCAGTGTCGCGCCCCCGGACAAAGAGGGGTGAGGGCCCCCCCTATCGCAGTCCCAAGCTGGCGCCAAACCCCCCCCCCCGGCCAATAAGGGCCAGGGCGGGATTCGAATTCCCCAATAGGGGGGGACCGGCGCGAGAAGGTAAGCTGGGGGGGGGGCATATAAGCGCTGCTCCCGCAGGCAAGCTCCTATCTTTAAGGATCGGGGAGCAGCACGGTGGGAGCCCAGTATATACATGTTTCCTTGTATTCCTAATAGAACTGCGGCCAACAAATGACCACCAAAAGGCAAAAATGTGTAGTTGGCTTCTTGGCGGGAGAGGGAGTACTGAAAGAGGAAATATGTTATTGCATACCTATGGGAGTGGGGCAGGATGCAAGGGTTATTGGGTTTGCAAAAGACATGAACTGTGTATTGAGTGTGCTTTCCAATGTGTAAGAATATATTAAGAGAGAAATGAACAAATGTACTAAACCTTATTCTGACGTTTTGCCATTTTATACAAAAGATTAGAGTACATTGTATATATGCTATTTTGAAACTAAAAGCAGGTAAGCCATCTTCTTCATAGCCATGGTGCACGTGGTACAGCCTTTGCCCTGCTCAATTCTATATAGAAGTAATGTACCCAGAACCATGCTGAAAATATTTGCACTATACTCATGTTTCTTTTTTAAGGCGAAGGGGCACAGTACCTTGGTAACAGATGAAGGGGCGTTGTTGTTTACAATCTTCATCTGCCCACTTTCCTTGATCGATCGTCGCGCATGCTCTTTTGTTGTCTGTCGGGGGTGCGTTGTTATTCCAACGTGAAAAAGGGGTGTTGCCACTATTGCTCCACTGCCAGCGGTTGCCGGAGCACAGGTACAATCCGATCCAGGGATGTTCACCTTTGTAGGAATACAGTGAAATCTAGGGAAAGAGCTGTAAATTAGCAGCCTGCTCGACCTGACACTGTAGATAGCAACAACCAGAGCCGCATACATTTTCAACCCTAAAGACAGAAATTTTTTGCACCCCACCGCCTTTTCAAAAAAACTGAGCATGGGGTTTTTAGAAAATTAGGACTAAGGGGGCGCACTGCCTGGGTTGAAACGTTACAAAGTGTGTAAAGAGCAAACGTATCGTTGTGTAGTGCGTAAAGAGCAGACGGCAAAACACCCTTAACCGTCTAAACAAGTCAAAGACAAGACAATTTAACAACAAATAAGCTCTCGCCTTTTCAAGCATGCAGACTTAATATACAAGAATGCCAGTAAGAAGCTACTCAGACATAAAAGATGGAAATATCAGCCCATTTGATATGAAAGAATGGTTCATATGTAGTATTTCACTTCAGCTCCTCCATGAACATTTTACATTAACTACATAATTTATAAAGAGATGAAGAACACTAACCCTTTTCAGGTGTATTTGTTTGCTGTTATCATTATCATCAGCGAGACTCATTTTGGACATCCCTCGCCAAGATCACATTACCGGCCACCTGAAAGACCTCCACTGGCTTCCCGTCAACAAGAGAATAACGTTCCGTCTCCTCACCCACGCACACAAGGCCCTCTACAAACTAGGGCCCGAATGCCTTAACACTCGACTATCCTTCTACACACCCACCCGCCAACTAAGATCCTCCAATCAAGGCCTCGCCGCAGTTCCACGTATCCAAAGATCCACCATGGGAGGAAGATCCTTCTCCTACTTGGCGGCCAAGACCTGGAACTCACTCCCCACTCACCTCCGACTTACACAGAACCACATCTCCTTCAGAAAAGAACTTAAAACCTGGCTATTTGATAAATAATGAACCCCTCCCCAAGCGCCTTGAGACCCTCTGGGTGAGTAGTGTGCTATATAAATTCTTGAACTTGAACTTGAACTTGAAGCATGCACTTTCACGACTTCTTGCCCCTACAGTTACCCTGGGTTTCGGTGACGTGTTGAGACTATGCATGGTATATTGACCAGGCTTGCACTTCATGAATATAAAACTCATAAAGTACATTTAGTGATATAGGCTAAACGTAAGTGGTGGCTCGCCCAGGTAAGAGCGGTGCAGAGTTGTGGCGGGGCAGGATAGAGGATGGTGGAAGTTGACAAATGACGGGATAAGTAATATTAAATAAATAAATCATTAAAACCACTTATCCTGCGCTCTCCGCATCGCCGAGTCGGGTAATGATAGCACATGGCAAATTATTTATCTCCTCTAGATGGCCTCCCCCTGTCTGGGAGCTCCAATACTATTAGCTGGGGACATGAACTGTGTCCTAGATGGCAATCTAGATAAAGATCCCCCTAAGTTACACACGAAGCCAAAAATGACCACAGCATTACAAGGGGTGCTACAGGGGTTCAAATTGTGAGATATATGGAGGGATTGCCGCCCCGCGGTGAAACACTTCTCATGCTATACACCGGCCACACAAACTTGCAGTAGGTTGGACCATTGGTTCTTGTCCTCAGATTTGGGTTGAAGTGTGGGGGGGATAATGTACCAGCCGAGATACCTCTTGGACCATGCCCCGGTCCTCCTGGAGTTGGGGGCCAGAAGGGTGAGATCCGAAATACCTCTCTGGTGGATTAACAATGACACACTCATGGATTCACCATTTGTTGCTGCACTCTCCACACAGACTGGTGACTACTTCCAGGATAATTAGGGCTCTGCTTAGAGCTGCGCTGTGGAGTGGGAGGCCTTGAAAGTAATGATTCGAGGCCTATGTATGAAAAACACATTTGGAGTACAAACACAACTGGAAAGGGATGTAGCTAAACATGAGTCTAATCTGGGGAAACTGGAGGCCGAAATTAGCACAACCCCACAAAAATTGAAAGAGTGGACCGAGGCCAAGGAGCAATTATGACGGGCCTCCGCAGGCTAGAAAAATATGTTCACACAAGATATAGGCAACAACTTTATAGGGAAGTTGATAGAACTGGGACTCTCCTGGCACGGTTGGTAAAGCAAGAAACATCTGCTACTCAGATATTACAGATGAAGGAAGAAACCGGGGCCCTAGTATTTATGCAACAGGCTATCACGGAGGCTCTAGCGACTCACCTGGGGAAAGAGTATACTAACCACTCTGAACCAGAGCTGGGGATAATGGTAGATTGCCTTGATGCGCTTGAGCTCCCCCAGCTTACTAGAGAAGAACAAGAATCTCTAGCACCCGATTACTAAAGACCAATTCAACGGTGCTATAGCCGCCTCAAGGCAGCCAAAAGTCTGGGTTCTGATGAACTTCCCGCAGCGTTCTAAAGTGCTTCAGAACACTCTTGGTAGATAGACTGCTGGAGGTCTACAGTGAGGCCCTGGACAGGGGTAAGCTCCCACCTACCATGAGTGAAGCACTTATTGCCATCATCCTTGTTGGGCTTGACCCTTTTTGCAGGATCATCCCTGAACTTTTTGCCTTCCTCCTGTATTTTGTCTGACCTGCTTTTGTTGGTTTGATGACTCTGGGCACTTTACCACTGCTGATCAGTGGTAAAGTGCATATGCTCTCCCTATCGTAAATTGATGTATGGATTAGTGATTCCATGATTGGCTTGTTTGGTTTACTTGTCAGACCCTAGTCTAGTGCACTGAGTGTGCCCAGGGCTTGTAAATCCAAATGCTGCTAGTGGGCTTGCAGCACTGGTTGTGTCACCCACAGAAGCAGCCTGTAAAAGTGTGTCTAAGGCCTGCCATTGCAGAGCCTGTGTGTGGTCTGGTACTGCCATGCTGACTGGGCAAGGCCACCCACTTGCTAGTCCCTAAACCTTCCCTTTTCTTCATAGCAGACACACCTATCGTAGGCCCAATGGCAGGGTGCATTGTAAGTATAAGGTAGGACATGCCCTGGTGTGTGTGTGGCATGTCCTAATAGTGAATTACAGCCATTTTCGTTTTTCACTATTGCAAGGCTACCTGTTCTTCATAGGCCAGAATGGGCAGTTAGATTATTACATCTTATAATCCTAACTGACTCAGGGAACATGATATACATTCGTGTTTAGTATGCCTGTACTCAGAATGATAAAATACATCTTTTAGTGAAGTTGGTTTTAACATTCTGTGTTTGAAAATACCACTTTCAGAAAGTAGGTATATTCTTGTCTAACTATCCAAGCCTAACTCTGCTAGGTTGTGTATTCATTTCCTTGTCTGGAGTTTGAGTGTCAGGGCTGGGGGATTCCAGGAGACAGGATGGGTCAGCCCAGTGGTGAATAGAGAGGTCTGCATCTAGATGGGAGGAAGAAGTTGCACCTGGGACCTGAATGGAGCTGTGCCTTCCCTCCACAATGCTGGCTCCACCTCCTGTGGGGTGTCTGATGTTTCTGCCCTGCACTATGAAAGGAAAGAAGAAGTCATGTAAACAGAGTGCTCCAGAACAGTTTTGGACCGGGCAAAGGCCCCTCTGCCCTCAGAGGACAAAGGATTTTGGGGTATAAGTATTGGGACCCTGATCCCAAGAATTTAGATCACTTTTGGACAACAACAAGAAACCTTTGCTGAGGAAAGGATCTGAAGAAACTGAGGAGAGACTATCCCTAAGCTGAAATGCTGCTTGGGGGATTGGCCTGCAGTGGTTGCCTGACTGCCTAATAAAGGAGAAATGACTTTGTGTGCACTTTATTTCAACTTGTGAAGGATCTCCAAGGGCTTGAGAGAAGAGCTTGCCTCCTGCTGAAGTCTCAGGGACAACAGACTTCAACCCCCAGCTACCCAGAGTTCTTTGGAAGTGCCTGCTGCTATTTTGGGCCTTCTGAGGGACTGCATGTCACAAGGAGCTGGAAGCGTGACTCAAGAGGGAGAAGCGTGTCGCCTTCGCAGCCGCTGCCGTCGCATTGTGGATGTCGCCGCTGTAGCTGACACATTGCACCGCATCTCAAGAAACGTCCGGCAACCCCGAAGAAGCGTGCCGCCATCGCAGCCGCTGCCGTCGCATCGTGGATGTCGCCTCTGTAGCTAACACATTACACTGCATCAAGAGAAGCGTCTCGCAACGAGGAAGAAGCGTGTCGCCGTCGCAACCGCTGCCGTCGCATCACTGAGTAAGGATGTTGCTGATGTAGCTGTCGCATTGCACCGCATCACCTCGCATCCACGGAGAAGCGTGCCGCCGTCGGAGCTGCTCGCATTGTCGGAGAAGAGTGTTGCCGCCAAAGCGGCTGTCATCGCATTACTGAACAAGGGTGTCGCCTCTGCAGCTAACGCATCAAGCCGAGACTTCTCGCAACATCAAAGAAGAGTGCCGCATCAGGAAGAACTTGACGTCTTTATTTCTTTGCACCGGATCTTTGCCTCATTTCCATCTCGCAACACTTCGGTGCCCTGCGTGTCGCATCTTAAGGTACATTGAGTGTGGCATTTTAAGAACTAAAGAGAACTAAGCTTAACATACCATTTTAAGTACAGTATTGTGGATTTTTGTCATTTGTGGTCTTGTGATACGTCTATGTAAAGAATACTTATTTTAAATTGATATGTTTGTCGTTTGTGGTCTTGTGATAAGTCGATATAAAGAATACTTATTTCCCGTTCCAGCCAAAACGCAGATGAGACCAATCATTACCCTGATGGACTTCCCTGCTTTGGGCGATAGAACATGGACCTGGCCCGCAACAGCAGGGGAATATTCCAGTTCTATGCCAATCTGAACTCATTTCAATCCTTCTGTCCATACTCTCAGGGTCCACCAAGCTAAGCCATGGGGAACCCTTCTCTTCACCTGTGGATACCACCTGTGCAGCATCTAACCTTAACTTGCTCACAGGTGTGTCCCACAGACAGCAAGTCACAGTGGCCACTGACAGTAGTCAGAGATGAGACCCAGACCGTATGCCTCTCGTGGCTCTCAAACCTCTGTGGCGTCAGGGAGTAGGGGGCAGTAGCCCCAGGTGCTTGGCACCCATTGTCCACTCTCCCTCCTGGTGCTTGCTACCCATTGTCCACTCTCCCTCCTGTCAGGACCGGTATGACATCCTGACACTGACCCACCAGCCCCAGGCCTGTACCCGGTGGCTGGATAAGAGACTGGGGTGGGTTCTCCCACACCCGGTCCACCTCCTTGGGGCTCTGTACCCTCCCACCTGGAGCGGTACCCCCTTCCAGAATTGTCAGGGCACCTGTGGCAGGTGTCCTGCACAATTTGCCCACCAGTTCAGGGGATCTATCCTGCAATTGGGCTTCCTGGTCAGGGGGGACACCCTGAACCTGGCCCTCCAACCTAGGTTCTAAGCCCTCAGGCTGCACAATGGAGTGCTATTCCAAGAAGCTACCTTGGTCAGGAGACTGATTACAGTTGCCCCTTCCTCCAGGTCAGACAACACCTTAACCTGGCTTCCCAACCCAGGCACCAAACCATGTGGTTGAACACTTGCCCGGCGCACCACGACTTCCTTGGGTGCACACATGCCCCCCCGGAGGGTAACACATAACTCATGTGTTGTGTGATAGTCTGCCTGCAGATCTCCAGACCCCTGTCCATCTGACAGTGAGCGGAGATCCCCCAGGACAGAAGTGGTGTCACCATGGTCATTCACTGGTGACGTAGCCCTTCTAGGTGGCCCCTGACCCACTGGTTCCTCCACTGGGGACTCTTTTCCCCTCTCACCCCTCAGTCTGGACCTCTGCACCCTCCCAACTGGAGCGGCATGGCCAGACACCAGAACTAATGGAGGTCTGATTACAGAAACTCCCAGCTCACCAGACACTAGGGGTTCCCCCTCATCTGGCGGCCGATCAGGACAGCCTAGGCTCCCCACCTGGTGTTCCCTTAAAGAACTGTCCAGGCTCTGAGACTGGATTTCTGGCACCTTGGGACACGCAGCCCCACACTCACTCCTTCTCCACTGAGACAGGACGTGAGCCCCTACACCCCTCCCACTACAATGGGACCTTGCTGGGCTACTCTGCACCACGTCCACCACTCTGGGCTGGAAGATACCTGAGCCACTCCCAACAGGGACACTCGCCAATGCCTCTGCAGACCCTCTGGAATCTACCAAAAGGTCTGTCTCCAAAGTGAGCTCCCTGGGGTCAGAGAACTCACTCTCCAACAGGTGTTGGCATAGCTCTGGAAAACAGGGACTACAGAGGTTAACCAAACTATCCTTCACCTCACCATCCAGTGCCTCGCACACATACTCCACACCACTCTCCGGAGATTGGCAAGACAGTATCTGACTGTCTCTGTCATTCAACCCACACTCTTCTGGGCGATCTTCACACTCACATATCAGGACTTCAACTTTGGGGGATCCCCTCTCCCTGCACCTCTCATCTAGAGTCAATAGGGTGTTCCTCCCACTACTAGAACCATGAACCCTTGCGCCAGTTACCCTGTTCTCCTCAGGGACACTGCGCACTACTGGAGCTACCTCATGTCTTTAAACCTCCTGGTGTATGTTAACCCCCTCCTTCAAGTCAGGCGTCACATCTCTGGGTGTATGTACTGCTCCCTCAGCACTAGATAACTCAATTTTGCTGCCACCGTCTGAGCTGGACTCCACCTCCAACTCAGCCGAGCCCACTTTCTGAGCTACACACTTTTTCTTTTCAGCTAAGGCTTGCTCAATTTCCTTGCACTCCCGGTCTTGCTGCCTCAGACTCTGGTCTCGAGCACAAATCTGATTCCTCTCTTCACGAGCCAATATTTCCCACAATGTTTCCTCCTAAGGGCCACCGCCCTCTTGGTATTCTGGCTGGGGATCCTCCCACCAAGATTCCTACCTCAGAGTCATCTGTTAGTGTTGCTTCCCAACATAGCACCTCAAAGCTATACAGGAATGCCTCAAGATCCTGCCTTGTGTATGTATGTATGTATGTATGTATAGGCATTTATATAGCGCACTACTTACCCGGAGGGTCCCAAGGCGCTTCGACCGCTGCAAAACCCTTCCTGGCTTCCCTGAGAGATGGTCCCTTAACGGGTATCTCCAGGGTGAGACCAGGCATCCCCGGCGGTCTGGTGGGGCCGTTAGTGAAGATGAGGCAAGCTAATGCCCAGAGTTGCCGAGTGTGATCGCTGATCAGAGTGGGCACCGAGGCGAGAGAATTATCGAGTCCGCTGACCCTGGTCCAGAAACCTGCCGTGCCGGGAATCGAACCCTGGTCCCGGGCTGTCCTCTGCTCTCGGGTCTGCCGCCTCTAACCAGTGAGCCACACTACTTCACGGAAGTGGATCTCCTCTTCACAGGCAGCCCCCTCTCCTTGCAAAATACTTTTAGCTCCCCTGTCTTGTTGATGTACAGGTGAGAAAAGTTTACTTCCATTTTGACAAGGTCCAACAGGTGCAACAACTAACCAGAGTTCCAAAAAAACAAATTCCAAATGGAAACAGGAAAAAATATTATGTTGTTGCGTTTTGGTCTGCACTCACTAGTAGTTTTCACCATTCACTGTACATGAGTCAGTAATGCAAGTCCAGAATCCCACCGCTGAACACCAATGTTAGATTTGGGGGTCCCTATTTGTCACAAGTACCTACCGTGCCAACTAGAAACCCCCAAATCAAACAATCTTAAAAAGGCTAAAGACCCTGAGTCATAAAGTTCCTATAGGCCGATAGCTGAAAATTGACAGTAAAATATTAAGAGCTATTCTGGCTGAGTGTCTTCTGCTGCTGATGAAATGATTGGTTCACCCCGATCAGTCAGGGTTTATACCTGGACAAAACACAATGTATAATTTAAGACGGTTAGAGCACATATGGCAAGCTCCTGCCCCGCTGGAAACTGATGCTGTGATCGCGTCATTAGATATTGCACAAGGGTGCTATTCAGTGGAATGGCCGTATATGTGGCAAGTTCTGAGATGGATAGGACTAGGTACACAATACCTGCAGTGGAGTCAATTGCTCTACACAGTCCCTACGGCTAGAGTATGGGTGGGTAGAACGGTGTCGATATCTATAGCACTAAAGCGAGGAACCCGACAGGGATGCCCATTATCACCATTACTGTTTGCCCTCTCTATGGAACCCATGGCCAAGCGGCTGAGAAAAGGTATGGATCCCTGGGGCATACGCTTGGGAAACACTAACCATGTGGTATCACTATATGCTGATGAAACATTGGTTTTCATTTATTGCAACCGGAACACTCGGTCCCGATACTTGTAGAGGAAATTTGTAATTTTGGTGATATCTCGGGATTAGACATCAACCCCACAAAGTCTAGAATTATATCAATGGGAAAGATAGCGGCGGTCTCCCCCCCAGGCATAAAGGCCAGTCCTGGATATACCGTGGACAGTGGAGGAGGCACAATACGAAGGACTTAATCTAGCGGGCACCACCGACACCTACCATAAGCTTAATATCGGTCTGGTAGTAGAGGGTCTGAGTCGCTCAATTCTCTTCTGGTCGGACTTGCCACTATCACTATTGGGGCGAATAGCGATCATTAAAATGATTATATGGCCCGTTGCCTTTATGCGCTGCAGCATTCCTTTTACATGATACCGCGACCCTATTTCAATACACTGGACATCTTGATTGGGGACCTTTTATGGGGCAAGAAACGTAAACGCGTGAGTTTGCTGACGTTGCAAAGGACTTTGGGGACGGGAGGCCTTGAGGTTCCAAGACTAGAGTTTTACTACATGGCCTCCCAGCTTCAGTTTGCGGTTCACTGGCTCGATGACGAGGAAAATTGGGAAAAACCCCTTCTGGCTGGGACATACAGAAGGAATACACCTGCAGGGCTACTGATGATGGGGGGAGTGGTCCCTGAAGGCCAACTATATATAATATGCCATGTAACAAAAATGTGGGAGCATGCAGTTCGACGGGTGCTCCGGCATGCCCCATACACACCAGACATGCCCTTGTGGGAGATATGACCATTCGCTGCTATCGCGGACTCCATGTCGGTACAACATTGGCAGGACAGGGGGATGCCATCTTCTGGGGGATCTTTACAGGGAGGGACAGTTCATAACACAAGAAGATGCATAAACATGACCTATTTACATTATATGCACTTTGTTATCTGCATGGTACACATTCTTAGGAGCAGACATTTTAACCCTCTGCACTACCTTAGGATGAGTCAAAACTTTCACTGGACAAACCTCCGGCGGCAGCAGGTCCTTTTAAAATGCTAATCTAAATTTTTTTAAATGACGCCCGACCACAAGTCAATGCCCGGTGCGGTCGCACTGATCACACCGCCCTAGAGCCGGCCCTGACCAGAATGGCGAAGTCAAACGAGGCGGTGCAGAGTGTGGTGCCACAGGCCACGGTGCAAGCAGTGACTCAGTGGATTCGGCGGTCATCATCATCGGTGTGACCAGGGTTGCTGTGCTAGATGCAGACGGTGCCTTCTGTGGTGCCATTAGGGCACAAAGTCAGCGGTGGAGTCGGTGACGGAGTGGGTTGCATTTCCCTTTTCTGTCGCAACTGAAACAGCAGTTCCAGAAGTGGTACCCTGAGGTTGGTGAAGTTTTTGCAGTCCCTGAGGCTTCAGAACAGGAAGCAAGCTCTCTTTCAAGCCCTTGGAGATACTCAGCACAAGTAAAAGAAAGTTCAGTCCAGTCCTTTCACTGCCCAAGGCAGAAGCAGCAACTGCAGTCCAACCAAACAAAGAGACCATACAGAAAAGGGGCAGTACTCCTCCTGGCAGCTCTTCCAGCTCTTCTTGGCAGGTTCCTTGATTACAGCGAGTTCTAAAATTCTGGGGTCTGGGCCCCAATATTTATACTCAAAATCACTTTGTTCTCTCAGGCGGAGAGTGTCTGTCCTTAGTCCAAACCAGTTTAGTCCTTTTGGGACAGCTTCCCAGCAGGAGGTGGAGACAACATTGTCAAAGGTAGACCAGGCCCATACAGGTGCATGGAAATCTCCTCCCACTACTCTAAATGTAGCCCAATTCTATTCAGCCAAGCCCTGACTTATCCAGACTCTCTGGAGCCACTGTACATCCCCAGCCTCTGTCCTGCCAAAGTCAAACAGTCAATCCATTAACCCAGCAGAGTCACCCAGGATGAATAAGAAAGAAAATACCTACTTTCTAAAAGTGGTATATTCAAACCCAGAACATAAAAATCATTCTTACTAAAAGATGCATTTTTACATTGAGTCTATGTATAACAAACTCCATTTCTCTATCTTGTCCCAATGGGAAGTTATGCTTATAAGATGTTATAAGTAAAACTCCCATTCTTTCCTCCAGGACAGATGGCCTTGCAGTGGTGAAAAACGAAATACACTGTAATCCACTAACAGGACATGTCACACACACCGGGACATGTCCTACCTTTAACATACACAGCACCCTGCCCACAGGGGTACCTTAGGCCTATTTTAGGGGTGACTTATATGTAAGAAAAGGGAAGGTTAGGGCCTGACAAGTGGGTGTACTTGCCAGTTTAACCTGGCAGTTACAAACTGTGCGCAGACCCTGTAGTGGCAGGTCTGAGATTCCTTTTCAGGGCTACTCATGTGGGTGGCACAATCAGTGCTGCAGGCCCACTAGTAGCATTTGATTTACAGGCCCTGCCACACTCAATGCACTTTAATAGAGACTTACCAGGATGCCAAATATGCCAATCATGGAACCACCAATACATAATATGAATTTACAACAGGAACACTTGCACTTTAACACTGAACAGCAGTGAGAAAGTGCGCAGAGACACTAAACCAGCAAAAACAGAAAGCAAAACACAAGGGAAACATGCCAAAAGATGCAAAGTCTAACAATATTCATCAATGTTTATATACATCAAAAAAGGAAAATCAAGGCAGCACAGCAATTGGCTGTTCAGCTTGAGGCCTACATAAGTTAGGGGGAAACAGCAGACATCAGCTCACTGGTGACCTGAAACTATTCCTGCTAGGCTCCTCCTCAGAAGATACTGTGTCTGCTCAAACTTAATTCAGGGACATACCCATGCAGGGAAAAAACACTCAGTATCATCTAACTGGAACAGACCGGCACCTATTGGTGGATCTTGAGCATCCTAACCTAAGAGCAACCTATGGGAGGTTCCCAGCCGACAACCCTCTGGCAGCCACCTAATGCTCCTTAACTAAAAGCACGACAATAGATTATACCTTTCTCTCTTTTTCACTGTTCAAACAGGTCATTTCATTTCAGTTAGGAGACAAAGGTGACAGTGACTATAGACCCCAAGAGATCCCAATAAAAACAACTACGCCCATCTTCAAACAGTCACTATAATCAATTACAAGAAGAACAAATTGGCAGAGGCAACAATCGGACACCTTTCACAATCTGCCACACCTGTCTTCAAGGCACGGACCAGAACAAGTGAAATAAAGAGATGGAAGTTCTTCAACAACAATATGTTTGCCGTTCCACTCAAATCAAAGGTGTACCAAAATATCAGTGGAATTGGAAGAATCCCTAAAAGGTAATGGACCCAAATCAAGTACACCAAAAGAATGATTAACCGCAACTCACCGCAACACAACAGGTAACATTGCTCCGACACTAATGCGTCAGAAAAAGTACATTTAAAGAGATTGAAATGGGCTGTCAACAGGAAAAGACAAGAAGAGGCCTGGGTAAAACTTTTCGCTGATTTCAAGCACAACAACAGTGCTAGATTCTGGGGAACGATTAACAACCTTACTCGTGCCTCACACGGGGACATTACCTCCCACATTATTAAGAAGTCTTGTTTAGATACCTAGGGGATCATTTTCACCAGGACAGCACCCTGTGAATGACTGGCCCGGCACCAAAAAAACATCCAATTGGAAACCCAGCACTGTCCAAGCAAATAAAGGCCATCCCCCAGCGCAGTCTTCAACAGAAGTAAGCACAACGCTTTACCATCTCCAGAACTCAACATCACAGTAATTAAAAGGCAAATTGGCAAAGGTCGGAAGGAGGGGGACCCGGGCCTCCATGGAATCTCCCCAGGATTATTCAACAGTAACTCAGAATTCTTGACCGAAGAATTGGAGCCCATTTTTTCCAAAATAAGGCAGTTTTTTACAATTCCATCTTTCTATAGGGGTTCAATAATCTCGTCAATATTAAAATATGGTGACACGTCCATGCCCAAAAAAGTTATCATCTAGTTGATCATATAGACAACGAGGCAAAATACTTTGCAGGAGCATTTTTAGAAAATCTTTTGTGGCTGGGAAAGAGAGATTAATTATGCCGCTTAACCAAACAGGGGTCTTAAACTCCGCTGGTACAACAACATCTTGGTTATGTCAATGCTAATAGACAAGGCAAAAGCCTCAAAAATGCCATTACACCTAAGCTTTATTGACTACACAGCTGCCTTCAACCATGTGAATTGTGGCAAACTCTGTGGCACACTGGCCTATCGAGGGATCCCACGTACCCTGCTGAACCTAATAATTTCCCTCAATACAGATACCTGGGTACAGGTAAAGCTTGGTGAAGGCTCATTTTGAGCTCATGCTGGGATGTGTCTTGGCCCGACCCTATTCAATCTCTTTTTGTCTGACCTGGTACAGTCACTCAATGCCTGTAATTTCCATGCCCTGAGGCTAGGAAGCCCAACACTGTCAAGCTTCCTCTATGCGGCTGACATAGTCCTCATGACGCACAGACAGGTCAGCCTACAGCACCTCCTCAGCACAACACAAGAATATTCTGAAACAAATGGCCTAAACATCAATCTTGAGAAAACAAGTTTGAGTACTTTAAGCCAAACTTATACCAACAATAGCTTATGCAGCAAACTACAGAGGGATAGGGATGTTAAAAGTCTGAACAGTACTATAATAAGAGCATATGGAATCATTCTCAGCCTTGCAAACTACACCTCACCACCACAGACCAGGCTGCGAGTTTGGACTACAAAGGCAAACCTCAGGAAAGAAAGGAGCCTTTCTTATCAGCTAGGCTAAAATCCACACTGCTCCACCAGAAAGAGCTGCAACAGAGAGGCTCATCACCAACCAAGACTTACCTCAAAGAATACCTGCAGAACATAGGGCTTTTTCCGCTATAGGTTCAGTAATGTTGCATTCAAAAAGCTAGTGTAGAAATCAGTAAAGTCTCTGTCGCTGGTCGAAGACAAAGCCAAATTAGCAAAGAGGGCGCATGATTGCATGACATTTAGCACTTATAGAGCACTTCCACATCAAAAATACTTCAGCCTAGGTTATTCAAGAACCATTAAAGAACAATTTCTGAAATAACAATTGGGGTTCTTGACAAGCGCTCAGCACCTTCCGCCCTGACAAAGGGACTGGACAGAAACATCTTGCTGCCTATGCGGCACATCCAAGGAGGATCTGTTTCACCTCATTTGCACTCGCAAAGAGCTTATGACAGAACGGAGGAAGCTCATTAAAGTTATTTTAATCAAAGAGGGGTTTGGACTCAGAGACAGGCAGTGCTGGCCTGTTTTGCCCTGGAGGATCCGCAGCTGAAATGCCGACTGGTACAATTCCTGGCAATGGTGGTTAAAAAGATGCCAGAATTCTGGGTCAGGGGTTTTTGGCCCAAAACAACTCAAAGCTGGCTCAAAGCACTCTGCAGCCCCTGGCCAATGACAGAAGCCATGACTACATCAGTAGGATTGGTCCTTTTTGCACTTAGCCCAGGCAGCAAACCTGGAAGGCCTGTCACCTGACTCCAAATTGTATGTAAATATGTTAACCTGGACCTAAGCCTACTCATAAATCTCTGAGGAAGTCAATCCTGATGCCATCAATGAGAGCCCCCCCCCACCTCTTACACTGCACAATCCCCACCAGCCTCTATCATTCATACGTATTTAATGCTTCTTGCACCTGTTTCATTATACTGCAACTGACTTCTTAAATTTAAGCAACATTTTAATATAATTACATAATGTTTTATGCATTGTTTTACCATATTCTAACGTCGAATAAATCTTTGTCGCAAGGGGAGTCATCACCAGAGTACATCACTCCATCGTCACACAATTTGCACAAAATTATTTTTAAGTACCTGAGAGCTTATATTGTATATTTTAAAGGACTGCTGCATGCCCACACAACATGTTATCACTTTGTACGGATGTTAATGCTTTGTCTATTTTGTGCAATGGTTTTAAGTAACTATGCTCATAAAATTTGACTTGACTTGACTATCAACTCCACGTTCGACGTCTACTCCCTTCTAAGCAACTTCAACTTTTTAAAAACACTATGTGAACATCCATGACCTAATTAATACACTTAAGTGTACGCCTAAGCCTTCAATACCCTGGTACTATCAAGACCTTGCTGATAATAATTGCTCCATCTGCAGCTTGGAAAAGAATGGAATGAAAACAGAACTCCCAATGACCACATGATTCTGAAATCCCTCCCCACAACACGCAGACAGCTCATCACATCAGCTAAAACAAAGTACTATACCAGCACTGACAATGAAGTCACCAACTGAAGCAAAATGCTTTTCAACACAATGAAGCAACTCCCTGCCACCCCCACCTATTCCTCACACCACAGAAGAGTGCAATGCCATTAACCTCTTTCTCAGTGAAAACCTACAGAAGGTCCAACAGCATATTGAGAAGCTTACTTCATCTCTTATGCCCAATCTTTCTCATAGAATCCCACAGTAGTCCTCATTAGAAGCTCTAACTTTTGCAGATCTCGCTCGCATGCTCAACTCCCTAAAGCCACTTCCTATGAAGATAATGTCTCACCCTGATATTACATCAAAGGTCTCTCTAGTGGCGGCTGGTGAAATCTGAAAGTGGTGTGGCATAAAGGTTTTTGGGGAGTGAGCTTAGCGATAGAACCCGAACATCATAAATTGGGTTTGAGGGGGTTCTCACCCCGTGAAAATTTTGATAAAGGGTGGGCAAATAGTGCATTTTGAAGCATATTTGAGAAGTCAGGTCATTTACCTCACACTATAACTAAGTAAGGAAAAAGATTATGTGGCAGGGTTAATTAAATTATGGAGCAAGACAAAACAAATGATACTGCATAGCGCAGCACATTCTGTGATAGCATGAATTCATTATTTTGTCATTTTTACAAATGTTAACACCCTCTGGATAAAAGTTTCATTTTATCAGTACTAGTACTCAAATACAACAATATACACCTGAAAAGTGAACTGTCAACCTTAGCAGAGTACCCTCTCCATTTTTAAAATACATCACCTCAATATGTTCAATATTATTTCATACATCATTAAATTGCAGTGAAAAGTAGGAGTTCTTTTAATTAATTAAACACAGGGAATGTTGGAGCTGAGAATCTCATTTGTAAAAGCTCTGTAAAGGAAAAAAAAAACACAGAGCACATATTTATTTCAATAATACTGACTCGTTCTTCTTCTGCCACGTTACAGTTGTTAAAATGCTAGCATTTATAACGTTATAAATAACAATAGTTATAATACACCAACGCATGTGTTATTTTACACACTTGGCAATGGCATCTGCTGTACCTGCCTGGCTGCCTCCACTGGTCGCTGCGGGTCCTTTCTGTGTACAAAGCGCAGGAAAGGAGCGTCATTAAATGTAAACACTAGTGGGGGCATGGCTAGCGCCCGAGGAAGATGGCGGCACTCCCGTGACTCACCTGGGAGGTCGGGGGTCTCTGAGGGATTTTCTCACAGGAACTGTGTCTGGATGTATGGCAAATTAACTAACAGAAAGTCGGAATGTGAGCGCTTTCAGATGGAGAGTCTCTCGTTTCATTTCTGATAAGCTTTGTACTTCAATTGCGGACTGCACTCACAGCTGAGGCACGGACAGCCGTTATTCCATTGTGGCTCGCGCGCTGATGGAGCCGTTTTTCATCGCGTATTTTGTCTCCACTGACAGCAGGAATTCATGCTTGACAAAGAAACACACCAGCTGGTAATGAAGCCCACAAGCTAAGTTCTGTAAAGAATTATTGCCTCTCTTAGACCCACAATGCCCCCTTTCTGGTCCTCTTTACGCCCTAACTAAATAGAACAGCAACTATTACTTCAAAGCTGCCTGCATGCTGAGGAAATCGCTTTTACTGTGCTCTTTGTCTGTTCAAAGGAGGAAATGATTTACTGCTTTCATATTAATGACTACTGATGTCTGGCACTAGAAGTTAAGAAGGAAAGTGAAATTTGGCCTTTTTTCAACGTATTTATCCTTTTTATTAGTAGGCTTTATTTAGGCATATTAGTAACCTCATTTCTAAATTGCTAATTTGTTTGTGTGGAACTGTCTGCATCACTTGCTTGATTTTTCCAATGCTTGCAACGTTACATGTAAGTACCTCACCGCTATTTATTTAGAATGAGTTTTTTTATTCTAGCATTAAGTTTAGCATGCTGTGTTGCTCGCTATGCTGTAGATATGCTCCTGTAATGAATTATGGTGCCTCACATTCCACACACTTTCCTCTCATTAAGCCTAAGGTTACCACTGTTATACCTTATTTAATGTTTATTGGTAAACGTGTGTCATAAAAATCTGTTACGTGCCAAATGCACATAATTTCCATTACAGTGTATTTTTTCTATTATTGTTAAGTAGAGTTGCATACTTAAGTTGTATCTTGTGGTTTTCTACATCCTTTTACGTACAGGCCTCTACTCTTCCTGTTGTATGGGCAGGTTAAAAAGGGTATCCCCTCTGCAAGCATCCTCATATCGTAGTTTCATTGTTCATCCAAAGTCACGTGCAAACTTCATTCAAATGGAGGATTCCCAAGCAAAAACGCCCAAAACAGTTGCTTCTCTAGCTGTGGCTAATGGTTCCTCTTCTCTTAATAAAGTAACAACTAAATGTATCAAAAAGGATTCCCCTTCTTCACCAAAGCAATCTTTGTCTGTTTCCATGGATCTTCTTTTGGAGGAAATCCGAGTCCTACGACCATTTGTCTAAGAGACAAACTCAGATACAAATCCTAACAGACGGTTGGGAAAAATTGGAAGAACTAGTCACTAGGGTCGATCATAGTGTTGAATCTCTGGCCACCAATAGTTTTTTTCGCAGGACTATGCCAAATTCACAGCGGTATACAACTGTTACAACGAAGTTTTTACAATGCACTACCATTACAACGCAGGCATTACCACGCATACCATTACAACGCATTGCGCTGGGGGCGCTCTAGGATAGGGAATAAGTATAATTTTATATCCAACACCTTCCCTAGTGTCCACGGGGACTGGAGTTGTAATATAAAATTATACTTACCACTATCCAGCACCTCTAAGCGCTATGCGTTGTAACGGTATTCGTTGTAAATACCGCGTTGTAATGGTCTGCGTGGTAAAAGTATGCGTTGTAACGTCATACATCCTTCACAGCAGATAGACGTAAGGAATTCCTTGCTTTGCGTCCAGCATTATGTTCTATTGGAGCACGGTTTGGACTGTGCCACCCTTGCTTGTTCAAAGTCACTCTCAATAATAACACCATGACCTATGAGGATCCAACAAAGTTGAAGAGTTTCCTTGCCCAGAAAAGATGGACATTTCTAGTACTCACTTAAAATAGATTCTCTTTTGTCATACAGTGGAACAGGGTTTAGCTTCTCAGCATGCTGTTTTACTTCCAGAATTTTAAAATAGTTTCTGTCATGGTTTAATGGTTTGTTTGTTCTCATTATCTTCGTCCACTTCAGGTCGTGACCTTATATTGCCTGATATCATGATTTGTCATGACGTACTTCATCCGTCTGTATTAACCATTTTTATTTCTATTTTACACAGGACCTACCTCATGTGCTTAACCTATTAGTCTTGAATGTTGTTTACATCCCGAAGTCTTCCCCGTCTTGCCTCATGGAGTCCGCGTACATCATCATTCCATGTGGTCTCCCCCCCATCCTTCCCATTGTTTTGACTTCTATGTGGATATGATCCTTTTTCTTATATTCTTCTTTACAGCTCTCACCCTTTCTCCTTTATCCCCTTTTCTTTCTTCTTAACATACATGTTTCTACTGCTTGTCTCTTTTTCCAATCTTACTTCTTTCTTTTCTTCATCTTTCCTACCCTCTCAGTTTTTCTCAATTGGTTTCACCTTTCAGTATCTTCATATCTAAGATACGGTTTACTTCAAAGTTTTTTATAGTTCCCATTGTTGAACTTTTCACAAGTACTATTGTTCACAATATATGGGATCTCAATGGTTCACTTATGTTCTCATTACTGTCATTTTACACATGTTTTTGAAAATTGTCACATGGAACGTCAGAGGCTTGAATTCCCCCATGAAGCGACAGAGAATCCTTTCCCACCTCTCCAATTTAGATGTTAATATTGCCTTATAGCAAAAATCTCATCTTACCGAAAGCGAATCGTTAAAACTCAAAAGGAATAGTGTTGGTGAAGTCTTCTTCCCCATTCATCAATTAGGGAATGGATCACTTGGGATACCTGCGTTATATATTCTAGTGAATGAAAAAATACTCGTACAGCCAGGTGTGAAATATTGTTTAAAAATTGTCCATTTTTAAACAATATTTCAAGACGGGAAATTGGTAACTCAATCCCATTACGCACCTACAACCAATTTTTAAACAATATCTCGAATCCAGATTTATTAAAATTAACACCTGGGTGTACGAGTATTTTTTAATTCACTAGAATATATAACGCAGGTATCCCTGATCACTACTGCACTAACCAGGGTTACACCTCCGGGCGGAGGAAGCATGAACACTAACCCCATGATTATGCTGTCACGTGATTAACAGTACAGCGGAGAATCAAGATATACCAGTATTTCCACCAACTGCACGTGAATGAGGTTTTTTTTATTGGGACATAGAACACAAAGAATTGCTAACCCAGGTTATGCAGGACAAGTTATCCATTCCCTACTTGATGATTGGATTTAGATTAAGGAAGCTGAATGGATCATAGCTACTTCTTTCTCCCTCCACTTTGATTATATGAAGTTTTATTCCCACCAGGTGATGAAAAACGAAATGGGGTTATAACTCTTTGTCACAAAGCACTGAACGCCAAGCTTGTATCTCAAGAATCCGACACAGAAGGCAGATGGAGTGTCACTAACCTCATGTTGGGAAAGACCCCTTTGACCTTACTTAACATTTATGCCCCTACCAGCGGAAATGTCACATTTTGGTCTTGTGTATCTCAGTTACTGCTCAAGTACCCATCAGAAAACTTTATTCTTGAAAGACTGTAACCAAGTGATGGACCCGTTTATTGATAGAAATTTGAAATCCCCCTTTATCCCAAACACCCCACACAAAGTTTTCACACAAACTATTCAACAGAGAAACCTATTAAACTCATGGAGCCTCTGTAACCCATCCATAAGAGAAAATTCATTTTTTTCCTCTCCGCATCAAACACAATCTCGAATAGACCATATTTTGATTTCACTTGACATTTCCCAATGCTTACGTTCTGCTGACATAGGCCCTATACTACTTTCGGATCATGCATCTGTTTCGATTAAACTAGACATTTCAAACCAATTCACATTAACAAAAAAATAGCGTTTCAATAATTCCTTACTCCTTGACCCTAATTTCAATACATCTTTTACCTCTTTCGCTCAGGAGTTTTTTCATATTCATTTAACGAATGATGTCTCCTTTCATACAGTATGGGATGCTTTTAAGGCCACTGCTCGGGATTTCATCATCAGATTTGTGTCAAATAAACGTCAAGCCTCCCACACATTACATAACATACTTCTTGCTAAGATTAAACAGCTTGAGCATTCCTTCCATACCTCCAAGTCAAAGGACTCCCTCAAAGATCTCATCAATGCAAAAATCGCCTTTAACGAATCCACTACTAAACAAGCCTCCCTATACTTACTAAAATCCTCAGCAAAGTATTATGGGGGCCAAAACAAATCGGACAAACTGTTAGCAAATTACTTAAAGATTAAACAACAGAAACTTCACATTGCTTCCATTATAGATGATAACCAAGCATCGAAATTCAAAGATACTGAAATACTTCAAGAATTTGAATATTTCTATCAATCCCTCTACACACCAGAAAACACACCCTCAGATACAGACATATCCCAATATTTCCCCACAATTCAAAAACATATTAATCCTCAGTTAGATTTAGCTTTGTTGGAAGCTGAACTTACACAAACAGAATTGTCAAATGCTTCAAAAACTCTTAAAAAAAGACAAGGCCCCGGGCCCAGATGGCTTCAGAGTAGAATTTTATGTACATTTCGCTCATTTATTACTCCTAAAGGCTGATAAAGATCTTTGTTATTATAAGAATTATAGACCCATATCCTTAGTCAACGTAGATTATAAAATGTTCTCGAAAAGCCCTAGCCCTACGATTTGAACCATATCTTATCATGCTGCTTGGAAAAGAACAATCAGGTTTTGTCAAGGGTCGCAATATCCCTGACAATACACGTCTATTCTTTAAAATTTTATCTAAATCATCATACTACCCGGACTCCCTGGCAGCAATAACATTAGACACTGAAAAGGCCTTTGATAGGGAATACTGGCCTTTTATCTTCCACGCTCTCAAGTGATTTGGGTTTGGACCGAAAATTGTTTCTCTAATAGCCCTACTTTTTTCTGAGCCCAAGGCTGCCATATCCACCAATAGCCTCATATCCCCTTACTTTAATCTCAAACGAGGAGTACGCCAAGGGTGCCCCTTGTCCCCCTTTCTTTTCAATTTGGCCTTAGAACCTTTTCTCTCATGAATACGCCAGAACAACTTAATCACAGGTTTTGTCTCAGACACTCAACAAATTAAGTTGGCAGTATATGCTGGTGATATTTTAGTTTTCCTCTTCCAAGCACAATCTTCACTTACACCTTTCATGGATGAGGTAGAGGCCTATGGATTGGTATCTAGATATAAATTGAATGGAGGAAAATTTGAGATATTACTCTTAACCAAATTTACCTTTAAGGATGATTTTAAGATGTCTAACTTCACTTGGAGCCCTAAACATATAAAATATCTTGGCATTTAGTTCTCTCTCCCTATAAAGACTTCCATCGCTTTAAACATAGACAAATGTTCTGCCAAACTTAAAACGCTGGTCGCAATATGGCATCCTCTTTATCTTTCTTGGTGGAGTTGTCTTGACACAATCAAAATGATGTTGACTCTGATAGTTTTGTATATTCTTTCTAACATTCCATTATCCATTCCATCTAAGTTCTTTCAAAAGATTAACTCTATTTTGACTTCTTTTTATGGAACGCTGAAAAATCAAGAATAGCACTACAGAAATTAACAAGACCAAAATCTGAAGGCGGTGTCAATTTCCCCCATTTCTCCAATCATCTCAAAGCCTTTCAGTTATGACAACTATCGAATTGGATCACTAGCCAATCTGAGGATGAACCTCTCTGGGTGGATCTCGAAACCTCATTTTTAGCTCTCTTCTCATTTCAGGAATATCTCTCCTTTATCCGCAAGCTACCAAAGCTCTCTACTGCCATAATTAAGCAATCCTGTAAACTACTGTCAACTGCACCCCACTTAATGGCACATAATTTAGACACTTTTCTCAATTCCACGATTCGGCACAATAAACAAATCCTCCTTAATAGGAAACCTATATATTGGAAGATTTGGAGAAACAAAGATCTAATCTGGGTTCATCAACTTTTAGATCAGGACTCACCTATTCAATTCACGCAATTACAAACTTTTTATCATTTACCTTCTTCCTTTAAACCTACATTTTTTCCCTTGCAGAGTGCAATACTTGATACTTACACTAAACTCAAATATTCACCTTCCTCACCCTCCCAACCCCTTTTCCCGTGGCATAACCTTTTGCACGTAAACCACAAAGAGTCCACCATTTATTCCTGTTTAATGGCACCTCCTGAGATCCGGGACAAAACCAAAGTGGAACTTTCAATACAATCCGTTCTAGGAACGAATTGGCCCATTACTTTTTGGGACAAAATTTGGATGAAACTCAGGAAATCGGCCAGAGCGGCCAGCACAACACAAACACTCTTCCTTATTTATGATAGATTGTTTATTACCCCCACATACTTACATAAAATACATAACACAAATCTCAACTCTGGCTGGACATGTTCCCAGGTGCTGATCTTCGTCATATGATATTCACCTGTCCACATGTTTTTATATTCTGGAAACAGGTTTGGCACCACATTAACACTATCTTTCACACCACAATTCCCCCCTCTCTCCCAAACATTTTCCTAGGTAGTTTAACATCAGACTGGAAAACAAGTAATTCCCAGCGACCACTTATTGATTTGTTAATAGCTGTAGCTTTTGAGCAAATATCAAAAAATTGGAAAGACTCCTCTAAATTGTCCTATTTAGCTTGGTGGTTTGCTGTGTGTCAAAATCACTGCCTTGATACAGCACTTGTTCATCCTATTTCTCTTGCTACTAAACGATCTCACCTTTGGGGCCCACTCACACAATTCCTAGATGATACTGTGAAGAAAACTTCTTTACCTGTCCCTTCACAACAAGAAGTTACCAAGCCTCCCTCACCTCCAACATTTGTTTATAATTATGCTTAATTTATCATTTCTATAACATTTTTAAAAAATTACTGTTATTTATGCTTTTTGTGGACCTTTGATTATATTGTATTCATATCATCTTCTATATTATCCTTGTTACTATTTTAATGGCTATTAGAAATCATTATTATTCTTTATTACATATTCATGTATTATGTATTAACAAATAGCTGTGTATACGAAGTATTGTTTTTGTGATCATATTAATCTTTTCAATAAACCTTTTCTTGAAAAATAATAGTGATGGTTCATGGTTGGAGTGCCTTAGCTCTATCACTTTAGCAGCCTATGTGTTTGCACATGATCGAGGGGAAAGCAACACGGACAATGATGAGGTAGGAAAGAATCTCTCACAGTAATCTATACCCGTCCCTCCTGCACTTTTAGTCTCCATAACAGGAAACTGAACCGAAAGCACTTTGAGTTTAGATATAGCTTCTGGCATATTCCTAATACCTGAGGGCACAAGTTTCAATGGTGTCACTGTCATTATTAATCCCTTCTAGCAAGACAAATTTAGTATTGTGGCATGGAGGAATTCTGTTTTCCTGTGTCCGATGCAGCTAGAGTACCCTGAGTTTCGCACTTTCAAACTACTTTTTTTCCAAAATGTACAATGTTTGTCAAAGAATGTCAGGTGGAACTCTTTCACCCAGTGCCAAGAGGTAGTCAACTTGATAGCGTAAATATAGCACTATATTTTTGAACTTACCTCTCCATGGCCGCTCAGGAAAGGCTGAAAAGACCAATCACTGCTTGGCTTCATAATAAGAAATTACAGTGCTTGCTCATGCTCCATTAGTTAGGTAGAACCCTGTACCCACCCTGATGTGCATTGTGCACAAACTGCACTAGCCTAGCGACCATGTCTCAGCCAATACAGATGCTGCTCCCTTGCTGAGAGCCAGGATTGGAGTGAGCAGGCACATTCACCACTCATTTATCAACCCCCACTCTCCTAATGTGCTGTGGAGAGAAGCCTCTACTGCGCATGTCCGGCTGGCCGAACACAGGCAGCCGTTTAACCCAACACACTAGGTGCCACAGTGTCTGCCACCAGTGTACTATTGTTATTATGCATCTGTCACTCCAGTATCAAGCCTCACCCCCTTAAGAGCCAAACAGAAACTGCCTGTGGCTAAAGGATGACTACCACGGGCGCAAGATTAAAATATTAATTTTGAAGTTTGTTGATTATGCATGTTTATTTACATTTAATAGGGGCGACATTGGGTCTAAAATATCAGCGGGCAACGCCCCAGTGCCCTAAGGCAGAAACCAACTCTACCAATGACCAGCCCATCACTCACCTAACATTCATCAGCAAGATCATTGAAAAAGCAGACTGTGTTCAACTTCAAGATCACCCCAGTGCTAACCATATCCGCCAAGACTACCAGGCTGCCTTCATATCATGCTGCAGAATTGAAACTTACCTTACACATCGTAGACAGTGCCCTCCTCCTTCCCAAATGAAGATAACTCCTGATATTACTGGACATCTCACCTGCCTATGACAGAATCAACTACCTTACCCTTGAAACAATCAATCACCTCACCCTTCAACCTCTACATGAAGTTGCTTAGTGGTCTTCTGCACCACTGTTCACCAATTCACTGAAGATGCACAACTCACTTCATCCAGACCTATGTGTCTAGCCCCCTGCTCCATGACCACACAGAGGGTATCACACCTGCTGCAGCACGTCTCATCCAAGGCCTGAAGAAATATAACCACATCACCCCCATGCTTATGGAACGCCATAGGCTCCCTTGCCAACCCGCAGAAATATTCTCAACCAGCTGCATCATTTGCACAGCCATCTTGACTGGCACCTGAGCTGACCTTACAGAAGATGGCTCTTGGCACACCTGCAGCCAGGGCAAGATTAAACTGCAGAATAAGAAGTGTAAAAAATGAAAAGCAGGGTGACAGGTGTTTTCCATCTATGCACCCAGGATCTGAATGAACATCCCCAAACCGATCAGGAACACTCCAACGCTGCTCCAATTTGGAGAAGAGTTGAACACGAACACTACAGCACCATGAATTAGCAGTCCACAAACTAGTTACCTCTACCATTACTCGCTACCGTACAAGATTATGTTGTTTGTTTGTTCACCTCATAATGTTCTGAGGGGGTGTCTGTGAAGGCAAGTTCATTGTAGTTCTTTCTGCAGTGCTCTCGAGCTTCCACCCATGTTTTCTGATCTGGTATGCGAGTGTAGACTCGTGATCCGCCAAATTCACTGATGACAGACGCACACAGAGCTGCGGAGCAGAAGGAGAGGTGAAGCAAAAGAGGCCAGGGAATGGGGATAGCAGTTACTGCAAACGTCTAGGTCTGGGGTAAAAAGGAACAAGAGCTGATATCAGCACACATGAAAGAGGCTGAGGCCATCCAATCATCTACAAAATCTATTGGCCTTCACTAGTGTCATCCCCTCTCCTGGACTTGCCTCTGAATCCCTGTCAAACACATTGTTGCTTTCCAGCTGATATACAATCCCAAGTCTCAACAAACTCTTCTTATGCAGATTGTACTCAGAATTACTGTTATGATCTTCTATTTCTATTATAGAGTGTAGAGCTCTGTGTTGTAATGTTCCATGTTCTAGTTATGTGTAGATGTTCTCTACCCTGGCAGTTGCTGTTGGATTGGCCAGGGGAGAGCCACGCTTTTCTTACTCAACAATTACCTCTCAAGCTAACAACAGAAGACACCCAGAAATTCTCACAGCAGCTCAATGGGTATAGTACCAACAGCCTCACAAATCCTACCTGCCTCCATCAGTCTGCAATAAGCTGGTCCCAACAGTATGCCACCAGCAACACAACCACACACCATACATCACTGCCTGACCAAAGCCCAATAAAATCACATCCGTTTTGTTTACAAAATATCCAACTGATCATATATAGCAAACATTCATCTTCCATGTAATAAAATAGAGGCAGACTGTGACGTTCTTCTAGGGATACTTTGCTACACTAAGGTATTGATGTATGTGGGAGGGCATTTCTAATAAATACGTACATGTTACATACCAATCAGGGCTAACTGCACGCTAACATAGCTGTACTATGTCTTTCAAATGTGCATGTCCCAGGCTTAGGGCCTGGAGAACAAATACTTTGAATGGTAATGATAGCTAACTCAGTGTGCTAAATCAGCATATTGTTGTAAAAGCTGGTAGAAATTAATTGAACCAACAAAAATAGCATAAACATAGGGAAAGGAATCTTCTGTTGAATAGAACAAAGTCCCCACAGCTTTCTAAGGTATGTAGGAATAAGCACGTGGTTTGGCATAATTTAGTGAGGAAAAAAATATTCATACAGCCAATAAAATAGCCATGAGGCTAGTAATACATTTATATAAGTGTAAAGTAGGGATTAGACTAATTAGTTACAGGTTAGAGTGTGTGATATAAAAAATGCTCTGAGTTCTTATGTTAATCTTGTTCTACAATAATAATTCTTTTTATTCTGGTACACTAAGTGTATATGTTGGTTGTACATAATAAATAACCTTTTATTATGAAAAACCGACAGCTGCATGGGTCTTCTATTCCTGTGGTCCGAGGAGAGGGTTTACACAGGTACAAATAACCCCAGCAAATAAGATTTTGTTTGCATTGATCGTCGGACTAATAACACTCTCAGGGGGTAAGACATGCATTGCACCTTGGGGCTAAGGAAGCCTGGAGTATGCCCCATCCCCCCCAAACATTTTAATGGCATTATAATGCCTGACTCCACAGTCTCATTTATGAAACACATAAGCCAGCCCCATCAACCTAAATCATGCATGAGCTCAATGCCACCAAAAAAGCACCTGTCGGTGATAATAACAGTACCACAAACCCCAGGGCCTCAAATGCCTCACAGCACTCTAGGCAACACTTGCAACAGTGAACTACAACAACACCAAAGTCGTGTCTCCCACCTCGCCACCAAGACATGGAACACCCTCCCCATCCACCCGCGACAGACCCAGGACCTGCTGACCTTCAGGAGACTTCTCAAAACCTGACTGTTCGAGCAGTAGCAGCTCTTCCTCTCCACCCCCCCCGCCTCCCTTAGCGCCTTGAGACCCTCACGGGTGAGTAGTGTGCTCTACAAATGCATTGATTGATTGTCTAACATAAATGAACACCATAGCACAGGCACAGAGCAACAATTACAGCACCCCACTTTTGAGGCAATCAAGTACTGCTTTCAGCCCTTTCCAAGGCACCCTCCAATCCACACTTGCACCAACATGCATCAACGATTTTTGCATGCGCAAACGGTGCGATTCGCTAAAATCGGCCGTTTGCGAATGCAAAATCATGTTTTGAGATGCATCATGCATTTTTGGGAAAATCGCTATTTTTAGCGAATTCCAAAAATGCGATTGCTTCTAAGGAATCGCAAATTTGCGATTCCTCAAAAGCAATGCATGAATAATTTTAAAATTGCGAATTCGCAAATCTGGGGTGCAAATTACCACGAGGTTGAACCTCGTGGTAATTTGCGAAAATGTGTTAAAATGCTCTAATTTGCATTTAAAAACACTGTCATGTTACAGACACACATGTCCTTAGGACATGTATGTTTGAAACATGCACTCCAAAATACATTTCAGGGGTGCAGGGGGGGGTCCAAAGGACCCCCCCCTGCACCCATGGAATGCATCAACAGTTTGCGAATTTCAATTTGCGAATTCGCTATTCCCATTGATTCCTATGGGCCTTTTGGCCCATAGGAATCAATGGGAATTGCGAAATCGCAAATTGAAATTCGCATAATATTTGCGATTGGGTAAAAATTGCGATTTTTGCCGATTCGCAAATATTATGCAATTTATATCATGCATCCCGTTTTGCAATTCCTTATTAGCGATTCCTTAAAAATCGCTAATAAGGAATCGCAAAACGTTTTATTGATGCATGTCACTGTTGGTTCCCTCAGTTCACAAACCTATGGACATTGCTGATTACTCCATAAAATACATCTGTGCCACATATCACAATACTCACTGTAGAAACAACCCATCCATACAGAAGCCCTGCCCTCGTCCACCAACTCACCTTCCTCTACTGCTTCCATCAAACATAAAAACTCTCTCAAGGAGTCTATCTCAATTTCTAACTTGATACAGAATGCTGGACTTACCCAAACATAACAAGAAGAGCAGGGCTGCCGACGTCATCTTCCAATCAAAGGTACACTGAGGAAGGAGATGAAGAAACAGGAGGGTCAAATGACTTAGTGCACTTACACGTGCAATGCTTTTAGGATCAGTCACCCTTAAAAACTGCACAACCCTCTCTTCTGCCACATAGGCAGCAGACTCAAGTTTATGGGTTAGGAAGTAGCAAATGTACTTCACATGAAACAATGTGGCATAACAACCACTGCAACCAATAACATTACACAGCAGATATAGCAAAATACACAGCAAACGTGAACACGAAATTGCACATATCCTATTCACAACCCCATTTGTGGCAGCATGGTACAGAAAGACCAGGTGGGATAAAGTGACACATCAAACATTTCTGACAGCTCCGGAGACCGTCTAGCACGTTGGTCCCAGACGGGGCATCCCATAATCTCTGGGGTATCCGAGGTAGGGCGCGAAGAGTAGGGCCACCAGATGGTCAGCCCCCCTTTCCAACAAGCCTCATCCTGATAGGCTTCTCCCGAAGGAGGCGTCAACTGGGCCGCCTAGTGGCCTCAAGAATGAGTGCCATTTTTCAGATACAATGTGCTCTAATGTAGCTATGTTGGGATAGGTGGCAAAATTTGGTCTGAGACCTCTGTGTCACAGTATATATTAGGGGACAAATAGGTGGCCACCAGGTGCCAGCCCACATTTAAAGGGTCTTACTCTGCCCCTCCCCTAGTCGCATGCCTCATGACCACTTCCGGTCATACCCTACTTCCTCGGACCCCCACCCCTCCACGGTGGAGTGATTAATGACACCCACCTGTAAATGGCAATGGGCTCTTAGCCAGGAAGTGAATTTGCTTGCTAGTGGGCAGTGGTAACTGGACACTCACATTGCCATGCCTTATGATGATCGCAGAGGAAGGCAGACTTCTCGATGACACTTTCAAGTGGGCAGTGGTGATCTCGAAGGCAATGGTTCCAGACTCTACAGGATCCTTTCAGGGGCTAATTTAAAGTCTGATGACCTAGCTGGTCTAATGCTGGGGAGGCGGAGGTACCACATTAGCAGTCTGTCCTGTCCCCGCTGCAGTTGATCTGAATTATTGAGCCTGCCCCATCAAGTCAGTAAAAACATTTCACAAAAAGTGCTTCCTTTGACATGACAGGAGAGCTTTTGCTCAAACTGCTAAGAGCCTGCTGCTGGCCCATCCTATCAAGGCAGCATGGCAGCTTCTGTTGCAATTATGAAGAAATAACAAGCAGTGCCCTGATGAACAGGAAGTTTTCTCCCAGTGTGTGATGGTCAATGACGATTATGCATGGCACCCCAGGTAGGAATCTACAGCTTCAGGAGCCCCCCCTCCTCCCTTAAATTGTGCCCACCCCAACATAATAGGGATAACATCTCTGTGGTGTCTGGCCTCTGTAAAAGAGCTTTTCCTCTGTGGAACTGGGGCAGTTCCACTGCTAGGACTAAAATTGCTTCCCCATTTCTGAACGACGGGGGACCAAGAGGTGAGTGGGCGAGGCATGTGCATGTTTATCATCGGATACCCTCTTACCACTCACCTCTACATGACTCCTGAAGCCTTTAATCTTCCCTCAGCCATTGTCCCTTGCTTTGCCACCTCATTTAAAGCACAAATGTTTTTTCAAAACCATTTAGTAATGGAATAACTGGGGAACAGCCTTTACAACACGGGTATTACCACGCGCTACCAATACAACGCTGCTATTACAAAGAAAGTTGTTACAACCACTTGCGCTGGAGGGCGCTGTTGGATAGGGAATAGTTTAATTTTCTATTCCAACACCTTCCCTACTGTAACGTGGGCTGGAGTTGGAATAGAAAATTAAACTACTCCACTATCCAGCGCTAACAGCGCAAGTCGTTGTAACGACTTGCGTTGTAAAAACAGCGTTGTAATGGCACGCATGGTAAAAGCCCGCGTTGTAATGCCATACAACCGGAATAACTACTTTCAATAGTGAATCTGCATAACTCTGATCAAGGCATTTGAACTGTGAGTGGATAGTGGTAGCCAAGACAGTGGCCCTACTGCAAGGAAGGGAATGAGCCCCCCTTCTGCTGTCTGAATGATAAAATACAGCATATAATCAGGGTTCGTGGGCACTTCAGACCTCGGGCCCCCGTGCCAATCTACTTGCTGCACAAATTGAAGCTACGCCTCTGTTGGTATGTGATTACCAGGCTGTGGTTTTACCCCTGGCTCAATCACTGCATGGGGTTGTTCAACGTGATTTAGAGCAACTATTAGTGATTGTTGGAAAGTAGATTATTAGTAGTGATAAGTAGTGACTTACCACTAGTAATAAGGCCACAAACACAATAAAGGTTCATTCAAGATCTCAATAAATTATTCCCTTTCTCAACCCTTGGTAGCTGGCAACAAGCAGGCAGTTGTAACTTAGGATACAGGTGGGTAAAGCATTTAAAACACTAATACATTAAATAAGTAAGACACAATCTATATATATAATAAAAACGAATGTATGTCTGTCTGTTTGTCCTTTGTGCATTACTACACCATTCATTCGATTGGCATGAAACTTTGGGAAGTTGTTGAGTACACTCCCGCGAAGGTTTCTGGCAAAAAAAAATAATACTATTTTTTTTTTAATAAAAAAATATATATTTGTTAAAAGTTGTTAAGTACACTTCATGCGAAGGTTTCTGGCAAAAAACAAAAAAAAAAGAAAAATTTGTTAAATATCGGCCCCCAGCCCCCCAGGGCCCTCATAATCTTTCCAATACTGAACGTTTACAGTTTCCGGTGCGACTCGCTTTTGCAATGACCATCAACAAAGCACAAAGACAATCGCTGCAAGTGTGTGGACAAGATTTGGAGAATCCGTGCTTCTCACAGGGACAACTGTATGTGGCAAGCTCACGCGTCGTAAAACCTTCTGATTTATTCATGTACGCACCAGATGGAAAAACAAAAACTTCAGTGTATCCACAAGCACTCGAATAAATAAACAAAATTAAAACAACACTTTAAAAAATGTTTTCCATATTAAAATGAATACGTTTCAATAAAAATGACACAATGTAAATTGAATGTTATCATAACAAGTTTCCTTAAATTTCCTTTCTTCTGAGATCGCAGTAAAGCGCGACGGGTAAGCTAGTAAACAATAAAAATCCAACACCAATGTATAATAATCGGTTATATTTTTATGAACATGTAGTTACCAAAACAACAAAAATTCAATGTAGGGAACTGGAGATATGAATTTGTAAAGAGTAAGCACTTTCTTGTGCTTAAAAACATATAGTGCCAAATTGGGATGTCTGGTCGTGCTTGACCGGGACAAAGTCAAAGTTTGAGGCCAACTGCAAAGGAGCCCTGGTTGAATAAACTAAGAGGGAAGCCTCAGTGAAAACATTTCCTTCGCACTCAGTCGTTTTTCTGGAGATTGTTCTCTTGACGCCGCGTGAGGCTTCTATTCAGGCTGGCTTCATGTTGACGTCATCGGCTTGATTTTCTGCAAGCTCCAATCTAATCCTGGAAGTTTGGAGCTCTGGATCTTTCAGCGGGACAAACCTGAAATCCAGGCCGGGTCACGGCTGAAGGTTACTGGCTTGACTCTCAACATTAAGTCGGTCACCTTATGGAGTTTTTTACCAAAAAGTTCCAAAAATTCACCAAACTTCTGGATCATTTTCCAGTAGGTCTCCTTGAGGGTTCAAAGTGACACAACATGAATCCATTGGTCTAGAATATCTGAGACGGTCCTTGGGATGTTGGGACTACAATTCCCACAATGCACCTGGCCCAATCCTTAAATGTCCACTGGATACATTCCAGGATGGGGACCTATTGGTGGAGATGATTTAGGTGAGCTCAATTAATCTTTAGTTTACAGGGAGTCCACTCCTTAATCCTCTTGAAGCATGGTAAAGTCCTTAGGGCTGTAGTTACAAGTGCTTAACAGGTGCAGTCCTTCTGAGTGCAATCTTTTGGGGTGCAGGCCAGGGTTCCAGCAGGGCAGTCCTTCTTCTCCTTGTCATTTCATACAGAAGATCCGAGTTGCTTGGAAACTCTCCCATATTTATTCAGTGTTCCTGGGTGTCACGCAGAGGTGCCCCCCAGGTGTATGACCACTTCCTCCAAAGTGTGGCACATTCTTGCCCCAGAAAGCACCATTCTTCCAAAATCCAACATAGAGACATTCCCTCCTTGGAGGTTAGATCATGATAAGCCAAATCACTGATGTGGCTACAATTCCCTAACACTCCCCTTCCATCCACTTTCCTGATCTAATTACATGTACTCCTGCAGGCCTGGGGTTGGAGGATGTGGGGGTGAGCATGCGCTGTCCCAAAGTGTAATTCTCTCTTTGTAGTCCGGCTTGGCCACTCCACCTCCTTCCTGCCTTCTGCAGTTTCAATTATCCTCCCACAGGAAATCCATTGTCTCTCTAGCAGGCTACTTCACACCTTCACAAGACAGCTTGGTGCAGCCTGGCAGAGGCTAGCAATCAGGAGAGAGCAGCTGGAAGGCTGGATTTTGGCTTATATAAAAGAATATTTAATAACTTATTTTCTGTGATGGTTATTATAGATCTAACAGTGGCAAGTTGTTACATTTATCATAGCTATCATTTTAAGTTCTTGAATTATATTTTAGGATAGGATAGGATCATATTTATAAAGCACACTAATACCCGAAGGTGTCAAGGTGCTGAGCGGACGGGGAGGAGAAAGAAGTGCCTGCATCCCACTAGGAAGCAAAAAGCTAGGTTTGCGTTAGAGATGGAGGGGGCATGTAGTTCCAGAGTTTGGTGGCTACCACAGAAAGGGAGCGAGCGACCCATCTGGACCTGTGAAATCTAGGAGAAAACAGTTTTTTTTCTGTGAGAAAGATCACAAGGTCCTCCACAGGGTGTACCACTGAAACATGTTTTTTAAATGTGATGAGCCATTGCTATGAATAGCCTTAAATACCATATTCAGGACCTTGAAGGAAATGCGCTTCCTGATGGGGAGCCAGTGCAAGGCTCGAATCCCTTTCCTGACAGACTGATACTTCAGGATGTTAGGAATCAGCCTGGCCACTGCGTTCTGTACCACCTGAAGCTTTCTCATAGATACTGTGTTGATGTTAAGTAGTCCAGGCGGGAAGTGACTTGCGCGATGATAGTGGACCGATGCAGTTCAGATGGAATATACAGCAGCACCTTTCTCAAGATTTTTAAGATGTAGAAACAGGTGCTGATTGTACTGCTGACCTGGGCATCAAAGGTCAGACCTTTATCAAAAGTGACCCCCAGCTTTTTAGCTGTTCTGACCAGAACAGGAAGGGGACCGCAGTCTGCAGGTCACCAGGCATTGGACCAGATGGAATTCTGTGAGATGAAAACTAGCACATTAATTTTATCTGTACTAATCTTTAATGATTTGCCCTTCATCCAGCATATAAGGCTTGACATGCATTGATTGAACTTTTGTGCGACCGATTGCAAATCATTCATCATGGAAACAATGATTTGCATGTCGTCCAAGTAGGAGAGCACCTGGAATATGAACGATCACACCAGCTCGGCTGGAGTGGTCACATAGAGGTTAAAGAGAGTGGGGCTGAGCGAAAGATCCCTGGGGGACCCCACAGGGAAGGCCAAATGCCTTTGCTGTAAAGTCTCCCAACTAACGATGTGCGTTCTACAGGTCATAAAAGATTGAAAAGCTGCAAAGCCCTTCCAGTAACTCCTATCTACCATGGGCACTGGGGAGACGGTGTCGAATGCCGTCGAAAGGTCGAGCAAAATCAGCACCGCGGATCCACCTCGGTCAACCTGTGTGCGAATACAGTCGGTGACCGCTACTATGGGGGGCACGTTGCTGTGACAGACACGAAACCCATTCTGAGAGCTGTCTAGGATTTCATGGGATTCAATGTATTTCATCAGTTCAGCATTGATTAATTTCTCCAGGACTTTAGCGGGAGCGGGGAGAAGGCAGATAGGTCAAAAGTTCTTTAGATCTGAGAGGTCGGCGTTGGGTTTTTAAGAAGAGGTGAGACAGTTGCTTCCTTCCAGGTGACAGGGTAGTTGCTGGACAAGACCTTACTCAGGAAGTTGGCTGTAGGTTCAGGTGCAAGTCTGAGTATGGAGGGCGAGCAGGAGTCCAAAGGAGCTCCAGACTTTTGGCCCAGTTCCTTGGTTTGCTGAGCTGTGATTTGTGGGTAAGAGGACAGGCATACTTCCCAAGGACCTGGGGGGTTTACTCCTTAAATGGATCAATGCTTTCCCCTTCGGCTACCCCTGTGGTGGGTTCATCCCCTGTAGTATAGTAAACTCATGAAAGATCTTAAGGACTTCGTCCTGGGAGTAGATAGCTACTCTGTCACAGAAGTCTTGGGAGGGGTTCGAGAGCTGTGACCCTGGTGACTCAGCGATCGCTCTTATGACTTTGACTTTTCATCTCACTCCTGTCAATATTTGTACTTAAATAAAATATTCCAATATCAGCCTATCTAGCTCATTATCTACAACAGGGAAGATGAAATTGCCAGTTTTTCCCTCACCAGGGCATATAAAGCATGTGTTAGACTGTCCCTGCTTATTGTGACATGGCATCCTACCCATGGTTTTTGCTTTTCAATCCTTATGCTTCGACAGGGAAATTTTTCCAGTTAATATTTTTCCAGCCTCTAGCGTTTTACTGCTGGGATTTATTCTTTACCTTTTTTTCCAGTAGGTTTTCAATTTTTCATAATTTGGCCACCGTGTTTTTTTCAAAAAACCCACATACAGAAATGCACGTCTGCGATGACTCCATCCGGGCATCTCTAGTGCAACAATTTGCTTTTCTTTTTTGTTTAATAATTCCTTTGAATTCAACCTCCATTTGGCTGCCTTTTGAAACTCCTCCAAAATAAGCCTCAAAACAAGCAAATATATGCTTGCTTTTTCAACCGATTCAGTGTAAATTGTTCCAACAGGAAGTGGATCAAAATGAACCCTGATTTAGGTCCATTCACCCGCGGCCATCTTTAAAATTCTACGGTCTAGTGTTTTTTTCAACCGATTCAGAGTCAATCGTTCCAACAGGAAGCGGTTCAAAATGAATCCTGTTTTGGGTCCATTTATCGGCGGCCATCTTTAAAATTTCAAGGTCTAGTGTTTCCAGTCACACCTGTTTCCTATCAAGCATGCCTCCTTGCACTTTAAAACCCCGGACTCTGGCAAACCTCAGTTAGGTTCCGACGAGCCACGAGAAGGTACTTCCTTTGGTGATCGCGCTCCTTCCAGCATGTAAGTAGGACAATGGCATGTCCTTTAAAAGGCCAAAGAGACCACGCTTGTTTGTTTAAAAATGACCCTGGCGTTAAAACCTTGTTTTACCTTCTGTTCTTTTATAATACCCACAGTATCTATTTGAAGGCACCCTACACCGCTCGTGTGAGCTCATGGAGCAATAACGATTACATTCTAAAGTATGTATTATTATGGCACGTCCTTTTGAGAGCATGAATACCATTTTTTATAAAAAGACACATCATGAGATCACAGTTTAAAAAGGACAAGTGCACAGACTTTTGCAAAACATCTAACTTTTCTTCCATAGCTCGTCATGGGAGTATGAATGAGATTGCTCAGTTGCTGTGAACAACAATCTGTAACCTTTTTTGGGCACAATAGGAGTGTACAAATACTTCCTTTATGTATGAATGTATTTTAACATAAGATGTATCTTGTTAGGAGATACATATGTATGAAAGAATGTTGAATAAATGTGATACTGGACACTAGAAATCATAAGGAGTGTTCTTTCAGATGATTTATGAGTAGAGGACACTTACCAAATGGTAGCATTTCCTACAACAGGGTTGCACAAGAGAAATATATCACAAAAAAGCTTAAAGCTTTCCACGTGATGGTGATGTGAATAGATAAAGATAAATGACGAAAGCCAAGATTCATCCTATATTTTTCTTTTCAGGTTCTTAAGATATACAAGTGGTATATTTTTCAACTCCCAGAACAGGGAACAAAGGACAGTATTTGTGACTATCAGTCATATGTACATTTATTCTATCACCCATTGAGGTGTTGTTTATTTGCTTTCTTATCTTCCCTCTGACACCCCCACTTTGGCAGTAAAAAAATGCCTATTTTGCTATTTGCAGATGATACTCTCCTTATTTCCAAAACACCTAGCGACCTACATCACTTTTGAATTTGCTTTGAGAAACTTTGTAAGGCCTGCAGACTTGAGATTAATTCTGCAAAAACTAAGTTCATGTTCTTGGAGGGTTCTGAGAAACTCAGGTCTGCTCAAGTTCTATTATGTCAATTGAGCGCCAAGATGCCATGACACGCTATACAGAAACAAGACATCAGTCCATGGTCCCTATGAAAGAGAAGAAAAAATGCCAGAGGCCAGCTTCTGGATCTGAATACTTATCAGGTGTGGGCATCTAGCTTTGTTTCAGTGGTGGATTTTGTGTATGGGATTCAGAATGTACTAAGCAGCAAGATCAGCTGAGCTATAAGCATGTTACTCTGCGGCAGTCTTTGACCGGTGCTGACACTGTCTCCTCTTACCTGAAACAGCGTGCTAGGTGCGGCCGGCACAGGTAAGAGTGGTAGGACGGTGGGGTGGCGGGGAAGTCGACAGATGACAGGGTAGGTCAAATTAATAAAAAAAGAAATAAAACCACTTACCTTGCGCTCGCCGCTTCGCCAAGTCAGCAAGTGCATGGTAAGTAGTTTATGTTTTTTAATTTAAAATTGCCTATACCATCGTCTGTCAGCTCCCCCCCACAGCGCCCCACCAAACTGCTCTCACTTGTGCCGGCCGAAGCCTGCAGCATGCCTGTGCTATAGAAAACTGCTAGCAGCCATTCAGCTGGGCCAGGACATTGTATCTGTCTTTTGTGCTGCTTTGCTTGTGTGGTGCACAGTATGTTGAGCTGTACCACCTCGCGGAAGCACCAGGACATGCAGACGCTACCTGTCCAAGTGCATGATCCAACTAAACAGCCAAGTTACAGACCATAGAGGGGAATACAAACAGGGGTACAACATACATCCTAACAGGGAGTGGAGAAACGTACAGAGCAGGACCACAAATAAGTTGCTCATTTCCCCAAAGAATTCCTGAATTCTACATCCCTATTGGAAAGAATCTCACAGACTCATTGGCAACTGTGAAACAAATCTTACTTTACAGGGAATAGGATGTTCCACAGGACATCCCTCAGCTCCATTCCCAGTAATCACAGAAGGGTAGTAGTAATCCCAGAGATAATTTGCTGCTTCGAATGTGCAGTATTACATTGTGGGTTATTGGAGAAAAGTACTTCCTCTGTTTCTATGAGTAAGCACTGAATGGGCATTGGGTTGTTGACTTTTATTGGTGGGTTCATTCAATTCTCCATCCTAATCTCCCACACAGTTCACCCATTTCTGTCTGAAAGAATCAAGGCCATCAGGGGAGTGGATTATCAGGGAGCAGTAGGTCGTGGATATTGCCCCTTTCACCAGACATCCCAGGAAAATCTTAGCTTCAAGGAGACTGTAATTGGGTAATCGAGTGTCCGGGGGAAGATGTGACCACAGTGCGTACCACAGTTGAAGGAATTGAAAGAACTGTGTGTTCCACAGGGAATAGTGGAACTTTAGATCTTGGAAGGACATAGGATTGTCTCCTTTGTGAACATCCTCTAGGTGTGTGATTTCAATACACACATTGGGTGAAGCTATCAAGGGTATAGAGATACTGGAGCCATGTATCCTGCCATCAGGTAGTAATGCTTGTTAGGCAACAGTCCCACTGAATAAGATGCAAGGCTGCTCTCCAGCAAAGAATCAAGACTCTGATGCAGGATGGCATCTCCTGGGGCAGATGATTGCCACAGAGGAGACCCTCAAAGCCTACCAAGTGGAACTCCAGGCGGTCGGTAGGGTCATCCCAACTGCAAGTGAACCAATCGTTAATAGGCACCAGCTGGGCCGCCAGGTAATATGCATAAACGTCAGATGCCCCAAGACCTCCATCAAAGGGTGATTTGCGCACTGAGTGGAATGCCACCCTATGATGCTTACCAGCCCATGTAAAAGTTGTAATTTTAAGTTTAGAGGTCAGAGAGTGGAACCACTGGTAGGGAATAGGATAATTGAACTTCAACAGAACATATAAATAGCGTGGAAGACACAGCATCTTAAAGAGAGCAATGCACCCATGGGGTGAGGGGCAGGTTAGTCCAGCGGGGCAGGTCTCGATCGAGAGCTAGGTCTAGGTGTTGAAAACTAAGAGTCCACACCAAGTCCAGAAGAGGGGGCATGTAAGTATTTAAATGAGTTCTGCAGGAGGGGATCATCGGGGCAAATGTATTGGCCCCTAGCAACTCCCTTCTTCCCTACCAGGATGGACTTACTCTTGTTGATCTGGAGGCCGAAGGTTTCACCATAAAGGCGAAAAATCTCTAGGCACTGGGCCCTGAGACAGGGGTCACTAAGGAACAAGCTAATGTCATCAGCGTATAACTCTATCCGATACTCAACTCCACTCCCCTTCCTCCATCCCCGTATGTGAGCATCACATTGTATAAGGCACGCCAATGGTTCTATAGCCAGGCCAGAAAAAATAGTAATGGGGAAAGTGGACTGCCTTGGCACGTGCCCCGTTGAATTAGGAAGAGGGTGGATAAAATGCCGGACCTGGGCTGTGGGGCCATTGAGGTTTTCCCGGATTGAAGACCGGTTATGGGCAAGTCTATGTCTTCCTCAGTCAACAGTTAGTCTTGTTCTTGGGATAAGGAGTGTGGGATGGAGGGCAGAGACAGAGAACCCCCAGATGATGGGGTTCTCTGTTTCCAACAAGGGGACTGGGAGACAAGCATAATGGCGTTGGTAGAATGTTGTGACGGTCTAAGAAATTTTGGTCAACTCTTTATGGAGGTGGCCAGATGAATCCCGAATGGCGGGTACTACCCTAGCAGAAACATTGGCAGTTTACCTGATTTATCATCCATCTCATACATTCTTTGGATGGATGCCCTCCAACACTCCTTTTCAGAGTGTCGAGAATGCTTCTCCAGATGTAGTATTTGGCTTTCAAGGTCTGTCACCAGATGACATGACCCACAAATCTATTATGTCAGCAGGACCAGCCAAAGACATGGAGAATTCACAAATCCTGATTTAAAACAAGTCCCAGTGAGCAGGGACCAATTATCACCTTCTAGGAAGTGCGGAACAAGAACAGCTCATGATCAGGAAGCTGCATCAGAAGAGGTAGAGAACTTCAACATGGCTCCTAGATTCTACCTAGAACAGCACATCAGTCAGAGTGGTGGGAGAGTCTTCACCTGGTTGAGCCAGTGCATTTGTTGGCAGTATGAACAGTGGCAAACGATGCTGGCACAACAAACAAAAGGTAAGTGTGTGTCAGTTTGGAACACGCAGGTGATGGAGCAAGGTTACGCATATAAAAGAGACTTGCTTGTTTTCAGCCCTCTCGAAAATAATATTGATGTACTAATTAACATGTTTCGTCATTTTAATATTGCATTACATGACATTTCTAGTATCTAGGGGAAGCTTTCCAATGTGCTTTTACTAACTGTAATCCGCTTGCATTAAAATGGCTGCTGATACGTGGGATTTTCTAATGCGCATGCGTCTGTCACACTCACGTGACATGACGTATTACTCCGCTTAGTGGGAAACTTTTGCTTCTGCGCACTGGAACTAAAATGGCTGTTCTGTGTCTTAACGTGCAAAAAGCTTGCATCGTTGCTTTTTCTAAGCTGTTCATTTTGCTTAATCCTTAATGCAATAGTTAAAATAACATAATGGGAATAAAATAGAGATAAGTGGTATACAGTGCCTTCATTTATTCTGTGTTCTAAAACTGTTTCTCTTCTATTTTCGCATGTATCGCGTATGGGCCTGAAATGTACTTCTGAACTCCATCTTTGGAGGAACTGCGCCTGCGGAAAGAAACTCAAACTATTGAAGCCATGGCATTGAACCAGGGCCAGCATCAGAAATGAACTGTGAAAACTATGGGAAGCTGACCTCTCAACCCTGCCAGAGGAAGCTAAATTAAACAATTTGTTAAAACATTGTCATACATTGATACATTCACTGCCGGGTGGAATAAAAGTGCATGGGAAAATAAAGTTATGGGAGGGAACGTAATTTGAATGTAGAATGTAAGCTACCTCATAACAATATGGTGTGATGACCTCTCATCTTTTTGTCCAACCAAAATTGGGGATTCACACATTTGCAACATTGGGGGGTGGTACACTGCCCTGGAAAATGGTATAACTAGGGTAGGCTTAGCTAGTTGAATTGTCCGACTTGTCCGAATAGCTGACCTCTCACTGACCCAACTCACTCAATAGGTGATCGAGAGCAGAGGTGCTGGTGGAGCACTCTGTCAGAAGAATCGATAACCCAATCGGGGTTCTAAGGGAGAAGATTTCTGTTAACCCAATCGGGGTCTGACTGTTAGCTGCAGAGAGGGTTTAGTGGTGTGGTGTGGCTCACTGGTTAGAGGCGGCATTCCCGGAAGCAGAGGACGGCCCGGGACCAGGGTTCAATTCCCGAGGCGGCAGGGTCATGAACCAGGGTCAGCGGACTTGATAATTCTCGCCTCGGTGCCTACTCTAACCAGGGATCACACTCGGCAACTCTGGGCATTAGCTTGCCTCATCTCCACAACGGCCCCCCACAAACGCCGGGGATGCCTGGTTTCACCTTGGAGAGACCCAGGAGGGATCATCTCACAGGCAAAGCCAGGACGGGTTCCCCAGCGGTCTATAGCGCCAGGACGCCTCCGGGTAGCAGTGCGCTTTACAAGACACACACATTTACATTACAATGCTGGCGTTTGAAATTTAGCTGTGGGTGCTGGTCTTAACCTGTGGTGGTCCTGTCCTGATTCAATTTGGTCCGTACCTGTCCTGATTGCTGGTCTGCACCTGTTTTCTTTCTTACTGGCACCTGCACTTTGGGGTTCCTATTCCTTTATCTCAGCCTGTGGCCAGGGTTGGTCTTCATACCATTCTAGGTAACTATAAAATACATGTGGGTACGTCTTGTACTGTTTTCCCTTTTCTACCCTTCCTATGTTTCAATGCTTAAATGGTAGTTTTACTTATATACTCTGCTTAATCAATATTCTTGTTGATTCATCATGTTTTCCGATTAATGTAGTTTGAACATTTACATTTAAAATTGTACATATATAAAGAGTTAAAACCTTTCTCGAGTCTGTGGTTATTCAATGAGTGCAAACGTTATATATTGTCTATTATGCTAACACCCTTGATCGCAAAGGATTTTAGGCACTGGTGACTAGGATTAGTGTGGCAAATGTTATAGGTCCTGAATGGTTAAACAAAATTGATTAAGCGTAGGTTTACCTGTTCAAAGTATGTATGTTGTTTATGGGCCCAGGTAAGTATGGTAAAACGAGCAGGTGAGCCTGTGCTCTATCACAGGGGCAGCCAAGACGGTTCTGGGGAGCAGCGGGCCGGGGTTCAGCAGGTGCACAGGATCGTAGGCAACACCGCTAATGGCATTGGCCTTGTGGCGGGGTGAGAGGAGCCGCCCTGGCAGAGACATTGGGCATTCTGGAAGAGAACCACACCCAGAGCTACGTGCTTTTTATTCACACCCCTACACTGGCCTGGCGTACGATAGGCCAGCCCACTTTGCTCACGCTTACAGGGGGGACGTAACAGTCTACATTTCCGCAAACTTCACCACTGGCTTGGCTGACATGGTTGAAGCCACTGTCCAGTAGACTCCAAACACCAGCAGAGTATGTCTGCATGGATCTGTCTGTGGTCTGCATATTACAGTCTGTCCAGCACATCCACGGCACACTTGGCATTGTGTACATTCTCATTCACGGGTCACTTGCCTCCTTCGCACATGCCTGATTCGCACCTCACCACATAATCTGCTATTGTGGGCTGTGGTGCCATGCGGCTGATGGCTCATGTCCATGGCTTGCCCAGGTTACCACAGTGAGTTGTACTGTTGTGTCTGGTGGGTGGGCATGTTGTTTAGCATGTTAAATGTGTTTGTGTAACGTGTGCATTCCCAGAGTTGTGAGTAGCATGATTGTGGATTTGGGGTGTGTGGTGTGTTCATTTGGTTCTTGCCAATGAGCAGAGCATTTCCGTAGGTGCAATCCTGGAAGCGCAAGTTGATGAGGACTGTTGGAAGATGTAGGAATCATGCACACTGCCTGGGTAGTTGGCAACGACGTTGGTGTAGAGTCCCCGGTATTCCACTATGGCCTGCACATTTTTGGAATGCGTGTGCTTTCTGTTGCGGTAATTGTGTTCAGTGTTGGCAGGGGGCACGAGTAGGACATGTGTGCAGTCAATTGCCCCCAACACGTGCGGGAAGCCAGCTATGGCGTGGAAGCCATGCTTGGTCTCCAGCCGTTCATACGCAATGTGGGGGACGTATAGGTACTGGGGTACCAAGCTGATGATGGAATCCAGGACAGTTGTGAGGAACTTTGACAGGGCTGGCTGTGAGACTCTTCCGACTCAGGCAGTTGTTGGTTGGAAGGTACCAGTGGCCAACAGGTGCAGCACAGCTGGCAGCTTTGTCCGAGGAGTGGGGTTTGTTGTCCACTGTGTTGGTACTGTCAGCCTGTGGGCAATGATGTTCAGGATAAAGAGGATGGTTGTTGTTTTGGGCCTGTAGTGGGCTATGACATCCTCTGGTGTTCGGTCTGTGAGGCTGGTGCATTTTCTGAGGGTCCACTGTCTTTGTCTGCACTGCCTCGGTGGAAGTCCGGGGTGGGGAGTTCCGGGTGGGGGGCGCCCATGGGTGTGGTGGCGGTGGGTTGTGGGGCCTCTTGGGTGTCCGAGCTACATTATCAATGGCTCCATGGTATCTGTTGTTCTTCAGATGTGGCTCTGGGCTGGGCTCCCTTTTCTTGTGCAGGTAGTAGTCCGACTTTACACCATGTCAGAGCAGGTGTTAATTCCCTGCTGCTAACGCGCCTTATCACATGTTTTGAGATCGTATCGCCGATCAGGCTGGTCGTTGAGAATGTTGCGGAGTGGTGTTGTGGCGTTTTTTGCACGCAAACGCCTACTCTGCATCTCATTAGCAATAGTTGCCGGTGTCATCTGTGGCGATGTTTTTTGCGGCTTCTATCGCAGGTGAATTGGTGATATGGGCTGTTAGCACCAGCTTGTGAATGGGGAAAATAACCTATCGACGCTTTGGCTGCAATAAAGTGCCGATAACTCTGCGATAGTTCCTTGAGAATATGCCCCTGTGTCACATGGATTCCAACTCAAGGAGGTGTCCAAGTGCCCTATCAATACCCACCTCAGAGTCATAAACACCTGTCTGAGGCACCAAACTCGGATGATGGACAGAAGCAACCAGATCCTGATCAATGTCCACACATGCTCTAGGATGGATTTATTTATTTACCACAGGAACATCTCTGGGTGAGGAGGGAAGAGAGTGCCAGAAGACATGTTTATGTTCTGCACTTTAGATATGTCCTTGGTAAACAAGGGACCAGTTTGTCCTTCTGGACATAGTAAAGCATCTACAGAGTTCTTAAACCGATTCCCCCACTAGCCCCAGTGCCTAGTTTGTAAAATAAAATTATGTCAGGGCCATGATCAGGAGGCCACTGTAGCCTGAACCACCCGCGAGCGCTGCCAATGATAGTACCAATGCAACTACTAACCATCAAACTCCTGCAAGTGTGACAATTCATAACGTAACATAACATAACAGGTGTATTTGTAAAGCGCACGTTCGCCCCAGCAACGGGGCATCTTGGCGCTGAAATAACAGATGTATATTGTTACCCAACCGTACTCATTTTATCGACCTCAGATGGATGAAAGGCTGAGTGGACCCGCCGGGATTTGGACCTGTGACCATGAGGTCGAACACAGGCCCCTGCAGTGGACGCATTAGTCCACTGAGCCACCAGACACATCCCAAACCACTCACTGCCCATCGACACATATCACAATGCTTCCTTTGTGTTTCCCAATTCAAATATGTAAACATGTGGTACTCCTTCTCCTGCATTCCCTTAAGCAATAACTGCCTTTTGCACTTAGCTTTATGCTTTGTGTCATCTCATAAATACTTGGTCCTAAACATAGGAATATGTTCTAAAAGCCATGAAGCGTGTGAACCTTCAGGACATCAAATTCACACCTCCATCAACAGGTGTACTCACACAGAATGCACAACAAAAACAATCTCTACTATGACACTACAACTGAAAAACTGCTTCAAAAATATTTTTTATATATGAGACTATGGGAAGGGAATCTGGCCATGAATGTGGAAATTTCTATGGAAAAATGTCCAAATGGAGGGATAATCCAAACAAAATAATTAATCAGTTCTGTTAAGGTGTTGAAACTTGGAAGGGAGTGTTCAAGTTAAGACAGGTTTTTGCAAAATAAAAAATGGGAATGTCAAAGGAAAAAATCTTCAAACTCAAATGGCAAATTTAAAGTTTAAATCAAACATCAGCAGTCCAAAGCAAATGCAAACAAGTGCCAAATAAGTCTATTGTCAACTAGAAGTCAAAAGAATTTAACAAAATCAAAGCGTCACTGCCCAAACCTGGACCTAGTCCAAGCATAACTCTCCTGCGTTTGAGGCAGACTTTGCTGTCCATCTTCAGGTCAGGATTCAGGGTGATCTAAAACATCTCCTCTGTCGTGAGTCAGGCTGGACAGGACCAGACACCTCCTAAGGTTTGGGACACACCTGAATTTTGCCTGTTTGCTGTGGGTCAATCTGTCGATGCCTTCCTGGAAAGCTTCAAGAGACAAACGAACGGGGAAGTGGAGAGGGACATAAGAGGGTGCGCCGAGATGTCTGGGACAAGGAGTCCCCCGGGCTGCGGATGGTGTCACAGCACAGGTGAGAAAACGGAGTGGGAGGAGAAGGGATGGGAGGTGGTGGGGCATCTCCACAACCCGAAGTATACTATTTTGGAGTGAATCGAGGAGGGGCCAAGGGTAGTGGAGGGAAAATGTTGATTTATTACTGTAAAATGGATGGAGGGATTTTGCCAATTTCGGCCCGCAGGGGTCTAAAACCGGATCCCACCCTGGCCGCCCACCTGGGAAATGCCTGGTGCTCGCTCCGGCCAGCCTGGGTTCGAGTCCTGCTCCTGAGAGTTGATATATTCGAGATTGCGCGTGGGTATGTGGCAGGAATATATTTATTGATTTCCCAGCTCCCATGATAGTGTGTAAGTATTTTTTCTAAATACTCCGGTGGATTATGACCTCACATATCGTCATAATCAAAGCACCAATATTCTGGCCCTATACACCATCTATTCCAGTCTCCCCCACTCACCTCTCCTGCCGCCCCGGCTCTGCTCCCGTCTCCGGCGCGAGGCGGGGTGGCTTTTAATAAAGGCACGGGGTCTCCCCGCCCCTCTATCAGCACTAGGCAGCTCGGGCTCGCGCGCAGTCAAATAACTAAACATTTAGTTTACAAATTTGCTGCGACCTGTATTCAAAGTGAGTCAACATTGGCCTTCCCTGGCTTTGAGGAAGGCCTGGTTCTTTTGAACGTCCAAAGGCGAGCAGAGAAGCAGGGACAGCGCGCCTGAAAGGATGGGAGGGGTGGGGTGGAGTCGGTCACACATCAGCAGGTCTCACGTGTGGCAGGAGAGTCCACCTTAAAATCGACTCTAGATTATATGTTGCTGAATACACTGGCTAAAATATCTACAAATTAAGCACATGCAAGACAGCAAGGTTTACCTTACTTCATCATCATCATAAAATATTTATTCGGTTGACAAGATCAACCATAATAGACTACAAAGCACATAAATATAAAATCATCTCAATAATAAATTTTCACATAAAAAATGCAATCGTTAAAAAAAATATGAGACCCAAGACAGCAGAATCAGAGGAAAAACTAATCGGGTCTCAATCTCCTGGATGTCAATGCAGCCCGTAAGAAACATAAAACAACAAACATTACAAATTCATTAGAGAGCAGAGCATATGCAGGAAATCCAGGGCTGCCGAGGCTTTTGAATGCATTGCCGTCGTTTGATGAGCTTGGCCGGGGCTCTCGCGTAGAGGGCGTTTCCATATTCAAGTCTGCTACTGACGAGGGCCTGGGTGACTGTTCTTCTTGTATCTGTCGGGATCCACCTGTAGATCTTGCGGAGCATGCAGAGAGTGTTGCAGCTGGAGGATGAGACTGCGTTGACTTGCTTGGCCATGGAGAGTGTTGAGTCGAGGATAACTCCCAGGTTGCGGGCATGGGCGGTGGGTGTCGGGGCTGCCCCCAGTGTCGTAGGCCACCAGGAGTCGTCCCAGGCTGAAGGGTTGGAGCCGAGGATGAGGACCTCCTTCTTGTCAGTGTTCAGCTTTAGTCGGCTGCTCTTCATCCAATCGGCGATGACCTTCATTCCTTCGTGGAGGTTGGATTTGGCGTGAGGGTGTCCGTGGTGAGGGAGAGGATCAGTTGAGTGTCATCGGCGTAGATTAGGTTGAGGTCGTGCTGTGAGGCGATGCGTGCAAGCAGGGCCATGTAGATGTTGAACAGTGTCGGGCTGAAGGATGATCCCTGGGGTACGCCGCAGATGATCTTTGAGGCTTCGGATCGGAACGGGGGAGATGGATGCTCTGGGTTCTGCCGGAGAGGAAGGAGGTAGTCCATTCGAGGGTCTTGTCTTGGATCCATGCGTCATGGAGGTGTGTGCGTAGAGTGCGGTGGCAGACAGTGTCGAAGGCGGCGCAGAGGTTCAGCAGGATGAGGGCTGCAGTCTCACAGTTGTCCAGCAGGGTCCTGATGTCAAGAGTTGCATCGATGAGGGCAGTCTCAGTGCTGTCGTTGCTGCGGAACCCTGACTGGGTTGCGTCCAGGATGCTGTTTTCTTCGAGTTTTCAGGTTATTTGTCGGTGGGGATGTTCTCGATGACCTTGACTGGGAAAGGAAGAAGAGATCAGTGAAAGTGCCCGATCTCCCAAGTGAGGGAAAGGCTGCCTTTACATATACTGTCCAAGGGATTTCATGCGCTAGATCGAGATCCAAACAATCCAAAAGAATCCTAAGATCCTCCTGGGTCCATACCTTGATCCATCACAGAATAGGGCTAAGGGCCACTGTGTCCATCACGTAACCAAGAACGAGCTCCCCATGCCCTGAAAAAGTGGGGCTCCACTGTGGTACCTGCGCTACTTGACGAAAAAATGGATTCTCAGCAGTTTGGATCTTAAGAAGATTTGCATACCCCCAGACCTCACTACCGTACTGTAACTCAGACAGACATTGGGCCATTGGTGACTATGAACCTAGCCTACGTGCAAAGCTAAAAACCGTCCCGTTGTTTTGAGAAACTCAGATCTTTTGCCCTCAATTAGCGGCTTCCTGTTGTTCCTGGCATCAAATAGCACCCCTAGATACGCATAGGCCGAAACTTTACCCAAGGTGCGATTTACCACATTCAAGGTCTTAGTACTAGTGGACGTCGGACCAACAACCATAATGATGGATTTTGAAAAGTTTACAGACAGGTCTAAATCCCCCATAATTGAGACAAACTTAACCAAGAGTAAATCTAAACCCCTAGCCGTGTGGGCCATAAGGATCACATTGTCTGTGTATAACAAGACTGAGAGAGATCTTGCTCCAACCCAGAGGCAGTCTGCCTGACTGAAAGGAGGTCAGACTCCAACTCAAGTGAACAGGAATGGAACTGTGAATGCACCAGTGGTGGATACCACTATTAGTAGGAAATGACTGAGTACGAGCAGTGCCCTGTGAAAACATACCGAGGTGGAGGCATCAGACTGTAAATCAGCTAAACGGGTCACAATGTTCAGGTCAACCCCATCTTAGAAAGCAGGGCCCAGAGTTTAACACGTGCACCCTGTCGAACATGGACATTTAAGTTCATAAAAGCTAAGTGCAATGGTTTGTACAGGGCAACCGTGTATTTAAGGATAATCGGATGAAGCTTCAGGCATTGATCAGAGGTGGACCTGACAGACCTAAAAACCATATTGGACATTGCCCATGATGTTATTTGTATCTCCCACTCCAGCAGCCTACTGAAGATTACCATCCCCAGGACTTTTACCACTGCATCTAATAACAATATGGGGTGGGCGCACTGGGGATTATCCTTATCCTCCTTCTTGAAGACCGGCAAAATCACGGTTGTGGACCACGAGGGCATCGCCACCTCCCATGGTGCTGGGTTCAGGACTTGAGTCAAGAGGGCCCCCCAAAACCTCCAATTCGGCCCTGAACAGGCCCGGATGAATTCCATCTAGACCCGGGGCCTTATTACAGGACAACAGCATAATAACCTGGGTAACTTCTTTCAAAGCAAAGACCACTGGGGTGTTAGCTGGAACCACTATTTCCCTATCATGGACCCCCAGCTCTCCCTGGTATAGACACCTTCAACTTGGTCAAACCATTGTTGCTCAGAGATATGATGATATACTACCGGGACAGAGCCGGTGGCAAACTAGGTCCTATTTACCAATTTCCACCAGGAGCTATCCCCACTCTCACACACCTTACAAAGCTTCTCCAAGGCTATCTCCCACATAGTGGATTTACAATTATCTGGGACTTGCTTATAAGCTTGCCCGCACCCTGAAACCAGTCTCCTGTCCCTTTGTAAATTAAGTGTAGCCTTCAACTGCCATAGGGACATCATACAGTCCCTGTAAAACCATTTTGGGTCTTGTGGGCACATGTTGGGGGGTCAATATTGTCAGTAAATTAAGAGCGCCCTGAGCTATACCACCACAATCTTGCAAGACCTCCCTTCAAGCAGCATCTAAATCCAAACAAATGCCAAACTCCTTCACACACTTGGCAAAGAGGGAGGCTTTAAAGCGCTGAGGATCTACCTGAGATCAATTGAGCCTTCTACCCTGATCTGCCAATGACAACTCTCTGCAAATACCCCCGCCCCCCCCCCCCCGAACAGGCTGAGGGGCCGTAGAAACATCCAGCGCCAGAAACAAGGGGTATGGTTCACTAAAGGGGCTGTTAGTAATGTTAAAGTTACAAATGAGAGGGAACAAAGGAACAGAGACAAAAAATAAAATCAATAATCGAGATACATTCCCTCCCCTTAAAGGAAGGCAAAATGGCAGGATTGGGAGAGTTGACCAATTTGCCCAGGAAAATACCATAATACATGTGTACAAGATGTTACAAGCTCAAGGCCCTCTTTTGAGGACAAAGTGGAGCCCCTCTGAGAGCAGATACTTGGGTTTTGAGACTTTGGTTCCGAGAGGGGAGTCACAAAAGTGGCAATTGAAGTCCCCCAATAACACAATTTGTTCCCTTCCAATACTACTCTCTAGCAAGGCATTCAAGGGCAAATTAAGAAGAGAAAAACTGGTGTCCATATCATGCCCCGCCTTGGTGTTATAAAAGATAACTAAGGCTGTTGGAGAGGAGTCTGGCATTGATAGGACCAACCTCAGCAGCATCTGTGCTTCCCAGTGCAGGTCTCAAGTATACCCACTCAACTCAACTGCAATAAATGTAATCAAAACTCCCCAACCCTTATCTGCCAGCGAGGGTTCTGCAGGGGGAAAATAGGCAGGGAAAAAGCTGTTCTTGATCTCCCTTGTTTCCTGGAGGCAGATAACCTGGTAGGCTTTTACAAACTGCAACCAGCTGGAGTCGGTGAACTTAGCAGAAAGTCCTGCAATGTTCCACAACAAAAGGCTCCACCAGTTGAATAACCATGGAGTTGCCACAGGGGGTGTAGAGGGCACTAGAAACTGCAAGAGGCAATCAGAGGAACCCGGTCAGTTGCACAACTCTATGTTGCTCAAGGGCATTGTGAGGTTCAGAGGCTGCAGACACCATGTGGAACCCTAAACCTGAGAGGGTACCGGATGGTGTCTACAGCCTCTGAACCTCACAATGCCCTCCGGTACCCTCTCAGGTTTAGGGTTCCAGATGGTGCACTGTGAGCCAGGCAGGATCTAGGCCAGCATATTCTGATGGTATGTGCAGACTCATTCCCACATAGTTTTCTACGCTTATGTTGCCCAAACACACAGTCTTACTGAAATAGAAGGAACTGTACGACACTATTACATCACTCATGACATGATAAATTACATCATTCATGAAATCACTGATGACATCTCAAATGCCTCTTGAAAAATAGATTTTGCCTCAAATTCCTAAATAATATTTTGAACCCTCTGGTTCCATGTCTGTGTTAACATCTCAATGCTCATTTTTGTCAGCCCGGTTTTCAGAAAAGGCTTTAATTTTAACGGTTCCTATTCCAACAATATGGCGTTCAGGATTCTCTCACTTTTGTCTTGAATATAAAATGTTAGCTCACCAGTTGTTCATGAGAACTCTGTAGTGATGCTGCAGTTGATTATTAGGGAATTAACTAACAGACTGGTGCCTGAAGGACATTTTTGACTCTGCATGTTCGAATGTTTTATCATAATGGACAAAGAAGGGATCTGAGAACTCATATGAAATGTCACCTCAGTCTAGCTTTGTAGAGCACTTACCATAATTCATATGACAAACCCCTAATTTTTAGGTCGAGCCTACAGTCAGCACTCAAGTGCTGCTCTAGGGAAGATCTGTGGTAGATCACTACGTGAGGGAAGCCGCGCCCACTGCCTGTCCATTTTTTCATTGGCTTGTGTCTTTGTTCTTCATAAATGCTGTGTTATGATTGATTATAAGGTTTGTTAGTCCCTCCTTATTTTGTCCATGTCATCATTTGTACCCTCCGATGGCTACTGGCCCCTTCACTTCGAGTGTTACACAGTACAGTACTGTTATTTAGACTGTGAGCACTATTTTTTTCTGTGCCTTCTTACCCCCGCCCGCAATCCCGTTGTCCGTGGCTTCTCGCCCCCTTCTCCCCCTCCTCCCGCCTGCACTCCGTTGTCCGTGCCTTCTCCCCCTCCCCCCACCAGCACTCCCATTGTCCGTGCTCCCCCTCCCGTTGTCCGTGATGCAATTCAATAGGTCTCAAGTAAATGCGAGTCCTATTGCATTGCTAATGCTTGTTTTAAGAGCAGTCCGCCCAGCCCCGGAGGGCTCTGAACACACTGCAACGCCAACCTCATTATGAACCCACCCCTTGCCCAGTCTTAGCATGCCTATAATCCCCTCACTTCCCCGTCCTTGCTTGGTTTTTTGCAGGTACATGTGGGTTGTGATTATTTCATTTATAGAAGCAGTACAGGGAAGAGCTAGCGAGGGAGGGGTATGCCCACAGCCCCTCCTTTGACTCTTTTCACAAAATGCGCAATCCCTGGTCTTCCACTGCTCTGTTTCAGACCTGCAGATCCTCTGTACACACATGTCATTCTACTTGTACCTCAACATATCCCTCTACCCCCACCCCCACAACTAACCTAGTACACCTTGTCTTTGACATACACTTAAACAAGCATTTGCAATGCAATAGGTCTCGCATTTGAGAGATTAAGTTATTGGCATTGTAAATTATAATACCTTTTATTTATGTTTTAAAAACCAATGCATAAATAAAAGGCATTGTCATTTACAATGCCAAGAGCTAAAACTGTTGAACATGCGAGACCTAATTCAGTTTTGTGCACCTCAGAACAACCCACCAGGATTCAAAGTGAAATGTGAAGTTCACACACAGATTAATCCTGAACCCACCTACAATTCTGTCAGGCGTAATTCTGCGTCCACCTTTCACATTAAGTAACAGATTTGTATAGTGTTAAATCCCAACAAGTACCCTAAATCGCTTCTGCAAGAGCCTTTCCAGTTGTCCTTCAGAAAAAAAACTTCATGAATGCAAGTACCATAGTCCATAGTCATATATGGAAAATCTCCGTAAGTCTCTCTCATTTTTCAGCTCAAAGTTTAAAAACATACATTTTAAATGTTAAACTGTAGATTATCATATTTTCACCACCACTCCAGTTGTCCAAGATTAACAGATTTTGATCACCCCTCCAGTTGTCCAAGATTTCAGATTCCTACTCTAGACAGCACTGTATTACAGTTTGTCCTTCTGAGGCTGTGACCGTCTGCAGCCAGCAGATGGCAATAGAGTAACACCCGACAGCAACTAGTAGAGAACAAGCCTGAAAGCATCCTGCATGAAAGTGAAAGCGCGCCTACCCTACGCGGGGACAGGAGATGGGCACGCGTATGGAGTGCACATCTCCTGTCCGTAAGCATGCACATTGAGATGTATCACAGCGCAAGCCTGACACCAAGGCTCCTCTGTCTGTGCTGGCTAAGAATTAAACAACCTAAAAAATTGTCCTGCGCGAAAGTGAAAGCACACCAGCCCTACGCTGGGACAGGAGATGTGCACGTGTACGGAATGCACATCTCCTGTCTGTATGAGTGCACATCTCCTGTCCCCCTTCGCCCACCAAACAGACAACAACAGGTCTCGCCAAGGCGAGCAACGCATGTGCTGCGTCGCTAGACGAGACCTAAAAATGTATAGACAGCGCTCCACCAATGCTCCTCAACCTGATCTCTTCATGCTTACACATTGCGCTATTTTGTCACTGCAAAACAAGTCCTAGCACATTTGAGAAAAATTTTCAATGATACAAAAAGTTGAGAGAGTTTATTGCATAGGATCAAGTGTCATATGACGCCTCTGCCTGCAACGGCATGACTTTTGATAATTAATACTCAATAATTCTAGGATTTCTAAATTGTGACCATCTGATTAATGTTAATTATCTTAAAATCACATGGGGTCTGTGTTTTTTATTCTTCGCTGAAACCAGTGTTAACAGTACAAAAACCTAAACTATGTGCCAATGCTTATTAATGTGATCATCATAAATTACACTGCATTAGATGCACACACACTAGGAGCAATGGGCAGGTTTCCCTTGGGTTGCTGCATGTGCCACATATTCTGTGTCATGCTGCTGTGTGTGTCTTGTGACACACCGGGATTCTGCTGCTCCCGGCCTCCAACAAAAAGTGTCCCAACGTCCTAGCGCAGTCAGCTGTCTGCGGGGCTTCAGGTGCTCCCATAGGTACCAAAGGCTGTCACTCCCACCGGCATCACCTGTGCCTGGTATGTCTCCCTCCGCCGCTCGTGGGTGTGTCTGCTGACAACAAACTTCCATACTTTTCAGCGCAGCTCCAGCAAAGCACAACCGTCCTCCCCCACTGATAAATGTGCATTCTGTGTGGTGCTTGCTTCAATCAGTACTTTGAAAATGAAAGGAAGTATTGTGAGCTGCTTCTCACCGGGTAACAGAGAATATATCTTGTAAAGGCAGAGCTCGTAGTCTGTCAGCTTTGTAACAAGTGCCACACACCTGGCTCAACTACATAAACCTCCATGTGGCTGTATAAGTAAGTGATTCTGCTATCTATGGGATACCATGAGTCAAGTTGCGGGTTTCCAGCTAAACAAAGCAGTGCATTCTGGGAGCTGTATTCTTGTGTCAATTAAATTAAAGCCTATTGGATAGGCACTACAGCAGTCACAGACAAACCAAAAGGCTATGGTTAGAAGAATTAAACTCCACTACATACCATTCCATAACACAAAATACCGTTCAATATAATTACACTCCATAACACACAATCCCACTCCTCATAATTTCTAATACACCCAATACCACATAATTACTAGCCACATAATTCCACAGCACACCATACCACATAATTCCACTACACATACCCACTAGACACCACACAAATCCACGCCACACAATTAAACAACTAATTCAGTGCAACCCACAAAATCCCACTACACCACATACATACACTTCACCACACATTAGTCAAAAACATTGCCATTCACAATGCAAGAGCTACAAAAAAATACAAGACCTATTGCATAAGTAAAAAAAGATTGCCATTTACTCTGCCAACAGCTCCAACTCCAACAAATGAAAGACCTATTGCATTTCCAATACTTGTTTCATTTACTGCACTTTCTTCTGTAGAAAATGCTTTCAGTTTCACAGCACTGAGCCCCTAAATATTGGATTCAGGTGGACCAAACCTTTGTCTTGAATTCAGAATGCTAGCATTCAAGTTGCTCAAAGCTGTGTTTGATCATCAGGGAGATAAGTGACAGATTGCTGCTGGTGTTGAAAATACATATCTGACTCTGCACGTCAGAATGTTTTACTGAAATGGTTGAGGGAGATATTTGAAAACTCATGGAAAATGTCACCAAGTTTTAGATTTCTAGAGCACTAACCATACTTTCTGTGATGCAAATAACCCCCACATGTTGTTAATTTCTAAAAGAAACAATGTAAGTTCTTTAGCTTTGTGCAATCAAGACAGTGTATGGCTGACACAGTTTTGTCATAAATACAGATTGTTAGTGCTCTAGTTGTTCATTACAACACTCTGGGAAGCTGCAGTAGAACACTTGGGAATCAACTGGCAGGCTGCTGCCATTGGAAGTACATGTTTTACTCAGTATATTAGACTTTATGTTCTCATGGTGATTAAAATGTGTTCTCGTTGTAGCTTCTGGAACTCCTTCTATAACCTCTCATGAGGTGAGACCGTTTTCTCTCAAACCTGGTTCACAAAATTGCAGCAGAGTATCAGCATTTTTCACAGGGTAATATCGCTTCCATTTTAAAAATTTGTATTACAATAGATTATTTATATTGTGGCTAAAATCTGTTATCGCCCTTTACATGTGCACCTTTTTGTGACCCTCAAAAACAGGCTGTGTCCTGTAATGGCTGCCACAACATATTGTTCAGGTCATGACCATCCAATGAGTCCCCTTCAAATTGGCCAATCTAAACACAAAGAGTGCAGATATACCTATTTTCTAACCCCTTCACAACCACTCAAAGAACCTCTTCAAATGCACATTTCTTGAAAAGGAATGAATGGATTGACCGCCAAGCACAAAAAGTAAGCTTTCTCAGTAAAGTTCTAAATGTTTGCCTTATAGGGAGCAATTCCATTCAGTTGTTTTTTGCTGTAGCTGCAACAAAGGTTTCCCATGAAAATTAACTTGGGAAATCAACATTTTTGGACCACGCTTTTTCTTGGCCAGCTTCATGGATCGCCCTGGAAATTTCCATGAAGGAGCTGAGATAAATGCATGTTCTTTTGGAAAGTCTCATGAAGATTCCATAATGAAATCTTTACATTTAAAGGACATTCTAACAGTATTTAAACAGAGATGTATTAAGGCATACAAAATGGGCATCTGTCCAAATACCCCAACTTCCAAGAGGCCCACAAGAAAGTGAACCTTCTCTCTGTCTCGCCTCTCTATTTCTGTATACCAACCTCTCTTATATTCCTGTTACTCCTGCCTCTTGGACATAAATCATCCTAAGAATTTTTGGGGCCCCTTCCAAGGCATATTTCACTTGTGTTTTTGAAAGTTTTGTTGACATCATGAGGATTGAATTAGCATAACATGGGTAATAAAATTCAAAGCTGTTCTGAACAAGGGCCCCAAAATATGTCCTGCCATGACCCCAAAAATCCTTAAAACTGCATTGTATTTTAAGCTATGTAATGTACTTGCTCGACCAGGCCTTTTCTGTAACATAAAAACAGACAAAAACATTTAGGGAGTTAAAAGCATTCTCCGGCATTCTAAGACAATCCTGTTAATTTGCAAGCCAAAAAAACACAATTACTCCTTTTCTTTTCTATTTTTCTAGTGTACAATTCCTGCTCCATAGCCATTTATATCACTGTAAATTGTAATATATGTCAGGGTCTGTTATTTGTTAACAGTACAGTGGGGATTACACTTATGGTTGAATACATATCAATATGAAACAATCAAGTGTGTGCTTGCTTTGGCTGTTATACCCTTTTGACAACTAGAGATAACTCTTATGGAACAATGTATATACGTAGAGCCTATGGATTGACACATACCATTTTTCAATCTCTTCTTGTTCTGAAACTTATAGCAGCACCTTTTGTACCTATATACCCTTCCTGGTACATAAAAAAATGAAACATTATTTTTCTATAATAGTTTATTTATTTTTCAAAAATTTCCAACAATCTAAAAAGTGTATTTTTCAAGCACATACTCTCACCCTGGGAAATATTGATACTGAATAACAGATGTTTATTGTTATATGACTCATTGGTTTTCATTTTTTTGACGTCAGAAAGATGAAAGGCTGAGTGGAGCATTTAGGATTTGAGCCTGTGTCCACGAGTTTAAACATAGATCCATGAAATTAACTTATTTATGGACAAAACTAACAGAGTACATAAAATGCACAGATATTTTTGACACTTACAAAAAACAAATTCAATTCATATGCATATTATCAATGTTTGAAATAAGCAAAAGCATGACAATTAAAGACATAAACGATGAAACTTCAAAAATATATCCTTCATTGAAGTATGAAATAGAAGAATTCCTGAGGTGTTTGCTCTGGCTGCACAGCTGTCAATGTCGGTACATTCTTTGAGGTAGATTAGCACACTAAGGGCCAGATGTACTATAAGTATGTTCCCAAAAAAAGGCTGTAAATTGCGATTTGAATTTTTGCAAATGGACTCCCATTCGGCAAAGCAACATTTGTACTCGTAGGTCACGAAGCAAAATCACCATTCACAGTTCACCGAATGACCTGCCCACTGATGAATAATTAAGCAGGTCACAATTTGTAACCCCCTGTGATTGGCTACAAACATAGGGCTAGCAGCCTGCAAGAAACAGCAGACCACTATCCTTTTATTTGCATTCCCAAATGGAAAACTGTACTGTCTCTTAAAGGAGCAGCGCCTCCATAAAGGAACCGGTGCTGCATTAAAAAAAAAATACTTCCAATAGGGAAAACATCAAGGGTGACCAACAGTAGTGGTAAGGACACTGCCTACTCCCTGAGGCTGTCAACACAACTCCCACAGGGACCCCTTTCCTTTACAAATCAGTTATCACATCCTTTCAGGCGCTAGTAACTGTTAAATGGTTTACGACCTGAATTGCGGTTGCAAAACATTGATACATTGCATGCTGAATTGTAATTTGGAAGGAAAGTGAAAGTGCCTTTTATGCATTTTCCAAACTGCAATTCAGCATGGATTGCAAAACCCACCAGAAAACTTCTCTGATTTGTAAAATGAGTTTATACATAAGAAATAGCAATATTGTGGTCACAAACCCGGTGATTTTGTGAACTGCAAAGTTTTCAATCACAATATCCTTTCTTACGCCTAGCTCTAATTGTTTATTAGGACTCTAATTTTGATAGGCAGCTGTTATTATTATTATTATTATTATTAAAAGGCTCTTCTATAGCGCATGGCCACTCGGGAGCATCCCAGCGCTTTTATGCGCTGTTATGGACAGAAGATGGAACAATATGTGGGTTGTGACTATAAGGAGGCATGTCTCCGGCTATAGCTCTCTCTGCTAGACATCAACTGCCAAGACCCCAATCAAAAGAAAACAGATATCTGATATTTGATTTACAATATATTTTATCAACGTAATACATTTATGATGATAGGGCTGAGAAATACCCTCAGTCTCAAATTTTTCTTTTAGCGTGGTAGGAAAATACATGTTGTATATTATGGTGCAATCACTTGACAATAACAAGAAATGTGATTCAATAGATAAGATTTGAATTGTGGAACCTGACAACAGGGATTTAAATGCAATATCACCCAGCAATCAATTTACTCAATTTTACTGCTCTTTGTCAGATTGTTTGCCAAACACTTGAAGGACTGGGTTCTGTAGGACCCAGCGGTGCCAGGGCACAACACCTGAAACCTTCGTGGGTAACCTGCTCCGGCGTACGAATGACAGAGACACGGGACACTTCCTTCGGCGTCAAAGATTCAAGGTTTATTTGCTGCAGGGAACACAGATATCACAGGAAGTACATCGAGTGTAGTTCGGGGAGACTGCTTCAAATTGGTCCTGTGGATCGCTCCTTTTATACAGTTTTTACCCATAAGACAACATGGTACACAAAAGTTTACAACCCGGTTCCCACCATTATCCCCCAGAGGGGTCGCTTTGGTCACTTTGAAACACATGAGGTCCGGAACATAAGTGCGGAAACATTTGGCGGTTCCCAACTGTAAAAACCCATCTTCCCAACATTAGTGCATTCCAATCGGTAATAAAACAGATCGAAATAGGAACAAAGACAGGTGCAGAGGAAGACGGAGACAGTGGGGAGATCGGAAAGGGTGTAAAAGGGGAGGTATCGGGAAACACGAGATACATGCATCAAAGGGACGTGCCTAATGAGATGCACGGCTGACACAATAAGTCCGTGCAACAAGATGAGCCTTGAGCGGCGCCATCTGCCTTACAGTAACATCCCCCTCGTCATAAAGACACTTACAAAGAACATGTGTCTTCCGCAAATATCTTGGGAGTCCCAGGGTCGCGAAGCGGACAGCGTCCGTTCGCTTGCTACTTGAGGGCAAGAGACAAAATGGATGCCGTATCTAAGATGGAACCCGTGGGTACAGATGAAAAACCCACATAACAAACGAACGGTTTAAGTTAGCACAGCGAAACTGCGCGCACTTACTAAACTCGTCATTTGCGGTTCATAGATACCAGACTCGACCATATTCGTACGAGTCGAAAGCACCACTTACAATTGTCACGGAACCTCAGACGCTCCTTTTGCCCTCATGTAGGCAAGCACTAGTCGGAGTCATATTCGATATTCATTAGACCATCGAGATGTTGCTGTAGCATAGCTCTGTCCAATCGAGTCCCATCGGTAACAGGCGGCTGTCTCATACACGTTGTAGCACAGAGGCCACATAAGGCAGGACCGCACTGTACACAAAGGCAACACGTGAACAGGAACACTACAACGACTCCGATGATCATCAGAATCTTCCAACCCCAAGTCGACATCAGGCCCCAAAACCATCCAAGTAACGTCCAATCCCCTACATCCACGTGTATGGATTCGGAGATCTTATGCAACCTCGAGATGGCTTGATAGACGGTAGGAGCGTTATCTGGAATGAAAATGCAGCAGCTCGAATGGATCACCTTACATACCCCACCTCGATCTGCTAAAATGACATCTAAAACCATACGGTTTTGTAACGTCATAAGTCTCTCCGCCTGAAGTTCTGTGGTGATATTACCAAGGGCACTGGCAGTAATATTAGCTGTCGATTCTACCACTCGAGTCAACTGTCTCAGGTTCCTACTATTAACCATAGGTCCCCAAAACGGGAGGAAACCCTTGAAAAAGTCTCCTGCCTCTTGACCGGCAGTATCCTCTTCGCTAATTACGCCTCGCACAACTCTAGTCTTGTGATAATCGGCATCTACGGTAAACGTCGGAGGCAACAGATTTGCAATGAAACATGAGGCCATGAAGTCAGCGGGCAACCATGCATATGCACGATCATAACAGATAAAGTATGTACCCTTGGCAGCCAGGAACACAGGGGACGAGAACATTGGCAGAATGTAATTTTCAGTGCAAGCACTTGCTCCAAGTCGGGCTTGCGATCTTCGGCCACGACCCATGAGACAGAAATTACCAGTGTGGGGTACGACCCATATTGGAGGCGAGCTTTTAAGCTGCTTTTCGCTAGTGAACGCACTATATTCACCTCTACTTAGGACCCTATAGGCTTGTATCTCTTCTTCAGGAATAAGCGAAGGATCATAGATATCACTATCTAAATCCTCTATAGCTATCGACAAAGGTTTTTGATACGAGGTAGGACCAGAGTAGGGGGAACGTGGTTCTCGAATGGGGTGGAAACCCAGTGCGCTTCGAAACATTGTCTGAAATGCTCGAGCGGACCCTTGGGAACTATACGGTAACACCAGATATGGAATTCCCTTATCCGTAGTATGCGGCATCAACCCACACACCCAACAATTAGTAGTGTTAACCACTAACTGATGCTGATGAAGGAGCTGAATAAAGGAATTGTTGCGGAATTCTACACGTCTAGCCTGTTCGTGTTCCGGTAACATATGAAAGGAATGAGGAGAAACAGTAGAGGTAAGGTTAGGGTCAGAAGTAGGAGTAGGTATAGCAGAAGGTAAGAAGTAAGACATCATGTAATACACCCCACCCGCTAATAATGCTGAAGCAGTCAAGAACAATACAAACAGTTGGAATATAAAACATTTGGTACGACTGAGTTGCTGCAGCTTGAATCGATGAACCTGAGCTCCCTCCAAATCATCCAGCTTCGAGAATGCCATTCCCTACGACCGTCCGCAACGTTTCTTGACGCACTTCGTTCTGTGTAGCAATAGTCAATCCCTAGGAGTTCCCAGGAACCGACGGCCTTTAACCTAGCGTCAAGACCTACTATCCAGAAGGAAGTACGCGCGCGGCCCTACGGCCTTCAATGCACAATATGTATGTATGCAAAAACAAAGTCTCTCAGCTGTGGAAGCAAAAAGTACAAGGAATGAAGCTCAATATATATATATACAGGAATATTTACAGTAATACGAAGGTTCAAAACTGATCACGGAAAATGGGATTATGCAGTTGTCAATACAACAAAGCAGAATCTTTTATTTGTCCTTAGTGCGAGATCGCAAAAAGTATCGGGTTTTCCCAGGACGTGTCTGCTCGTCAAACAAAGGATCCGTTGAAGAGACAGCGTCCTGCTGATCAGTTGAGTGTTCTGGTCTTGAGTCTTTTGATGCTAATTGTTCAACAGTGTCTTTCTGCTGCGCTGGGGATTCTCCAACAGGCTGTGCGTCGCTAAAAGGTACAAACGCCGGTAATGTTTCAGATTCAGATGATGCAATGCCTCTCCTTACCCACGGGTCTGCCGGCAAAGGAATAGGGACTTTCTTGGTGTGCGTGGCATGCACCCAATTCTTACGTCCCTCGAGACGAACGGCAGTCCTCGTGGCCAGGAGCACTTGATAGGGTCCGGTAAACCTCGGGTCCAGGTTATTCTTGCGTGAAAAATTTCTCGTCACCACCCAGTCTCCGGGCTGGAGCTGGTGGCCTGGACCCTCCGTCTGCGTCGGTAATGCGTCGTAAACCTGTTGGTGAATTAACCTCAGTTTAGCAGTCAAGTCATGTAGATAATCGATCAACATTGGGTACTCAAGATCAGAGAACATTCCTGGCCTAGGAACCCCCCACACATTCGCAGGACGGCCGAACACTATTTCATAGGGGCTAAGTCCTACTCGGGAGTGTACAGTCGCCCTAGTTGACAGTAATGCTAAAGGTAAAGCGTCAGGCCACGAAAGACCAGTCGTAGCCTGAATCTTCGCTAGCTTTAGTTTAAGGGTGCCGTTGTACCCCTCAACCAATCCAGCTGACTGGGGATGATTGGCGCTGTGGAATTTCTGATTAATTCCAAGGCCCTTACACACACTCTTCATCACACTACCCACAAACTCACTTCCGTTATCTGACCACACGACTCTAGGCATTCCGTACCGAGGAAAATATTCCTTCAGTAGGATTTTCGCAGTAGACAAAGCAGTATTGTCTTTGAGAGGATAGGCCTCGATCCATCGGGAGAATGCGCAAACCACAACTAAAACGTATTTCAGGTTGTTGCATCTCTCCATATGGATGAAGTCCAATTGAATCACCTCAAAGGGATACGAAGGGGGAGCAAAACTGCCAGGAGGAGTTGGGGTTCCTTTGCCAGGATTGTACATCATACACACCATACAATTCTTCACCAAACGTTCAGCACATTTCGGGATACCATCATTCTTCCACACAGGAAACAGCAACTTACAAATACCTTTCGCGCTAATATGTGCTAACCCATGCGCCATTGTCACAACGGCCAGCACATACGCATCAGGCAACAACCATCTTTTCTGATCTGACAAATCAATCCAACAACCATTCACATCCAACTTTCCTGTGCTTTCTTTCCACTTCGCCTTTTCAGTCTCGGTGGCCTCATTCTGAATTGCTTTCACACTTTCGATAGTGTCCTCACACATACTCGATTCTGTAGGCCACCTAACCGAACTCGTCACATACATCCGAGTGCTAAGGTTCCGGGCAGTCTCCTTAGCAGTCTCATCCGCAAACGCATTACCACGACCAACATCATCCGTCACCTTACGATGCGCACTACATTTAACAATCGCTACTTGCTTAGGCAACGTCAGTGCATCCAAAAGATCATTCACAAGCTGACCATGCTGAATCTTCGTACCATGCGACGTCAAGAAACCTCTCTCTCTCCACAATCGTCCAAAACTGTGTGCGACTCCAAACGCATATTGGCTGTCGGTAAACACATTCACACGTTTCCCTTTCGCTAACACACATGCTCTAGTAAGAGCAGTCAATTCTGCAGCTTGGGCAGAATTCTGATTCAACCTTGCAGTCTCAACAACAGTACTCAACGTTACAACAGCATAAGCAGTAGTCACATCACCATTTGGCAACTTAAAACATGACCCATCCACATACAAAGTACCATCCGGATCTTCCAATGGGGTGTTTTTAAGGTCCACTCGACCTTTTGTTTCCTCTTCAGTCCTCAAGTAGCAATCATGTTCTGCTACTTCATCTGACTCTGTGTTAATTGGTAACAAAGTTGCCGGGTTCAGAACGTTACAACGTTTTATCTGAATGTGGCTTGCCAAGAGCGTCAACTCGTACCCAGACAACCTCGCACTCGTCAAGTGCTGAGTTTTTGTTCGATTCAAAAGAGTATCGACTGCATGCGGAACCATCACCGTAAGCATATTATCCATGACCAATCCTGCTGATTGTCGGATGGAGACCGCAGCTGCCGCTGTTGCTCGTAAACAACTCGGCAATGCTCTAGCTACTGGGTCCAAGGTCGAGGAAAAATATGCACATGGACGCTGTTTACCACCAAAAGGTTGCGTTAAGACACTCAAAGCACAACCTTCTCTCTCGTGAACATATAATGTAAACGGCTTACTGTAGTCGGGAGTACCCAACACAGGAGCCGAACACAATGAATCACGCAATTCAGAAAAACTTTTCTGACATTCTTCCGTCCATGGTAAAGGAGTTGAAACATCCTTGCACGTAAGAGCCACCAATGGTTTCGCTAGTAATGAAAAATTAGGAATCCATTGCCTGCAGTACGACGTGATACCTAGAAAGGCACGCACATCTCTTTGGGTTGTTGGCACAGCCATTCGCGCAATCGCTGCAATTCTTTCTGGGGTCAACCTCCTTCCCTCCTTTGACAATAAGTGACCTAGATAGGTTACTTCTTGACAACAATATTGGAGTTTAGAAGGTGACACCTTGTGATTCAACTCACAGAGATGTTGCAGCAACGACACCGTAGTAATTTTGCAAATGTCCTGAGTATCGGCAGCCACCAATAAGTCGTCGACGTATTGGATTAAGGCCGCACCAACCGGCAACCTAAACGCATCCAGTTGACCCTTCAAGGCTTGACTGTAAATCGATGGACTCTCACAGTAGCCCTGAGGAGCGCGTTTGAACCGGAAGCTGCGTCCACCGAGAGAGAAACCGAAAAGGTCCCTGCTCTCTTCGGCAATCGGGATGCTGAAAAACGCATTTTTCAAGTCAATCACCGAAAACCACGATGCAAAAGCTGGAATCAGAGTCAGTAGCGCCGTGATGTCAGGCACAACAGGGAATTGAGGAACCACAATTTTATTCACTTCCCGTAAATCGATAACAAAACGATAAACAGGCGGTTTGGAAGGATCCGTACGTTTAAGAATGGGCAGCACAGGGCTGTTGCACACGTTTCCCCGAGTCTCTTCAATAACATCTTTCTCGATCAGATCATAAATGATCGCTAACAATGCTCGTTCACCATCAAGAGAGATACGATACTGGGGAATACGTGGCAAACGCACATTGGATTTCAACTGAACAACATAGGGCGAGATATCAAGTAGGCCCACGTCATTCGGACCTGTCGCCCACAAAGACGCAGGAAGAGAACTCAATTCCGGTGGGAGCTTATCGAGGGACAAATACATAGGAGAGACAACCCTATCTCCTAACGTAAGTTTTACACCCGCAGGAGAACAATACAAAGTTGCGTACAAACGTTTAAGCAAATCCAGGCCCAAAAGATTTTCACCACAACCTGTGGTTAGAATCAATGGAGCTTCTAGCTCACGTGGCCCAATTTTAAGGGGCAAAGGGCGCGAAACTGGATTGCTAACGGGGCGCCAGAGAATCCAACGGAAACATTTGTTAAGCCAGACAAAGGTGCGCCAGGGAGTTTCGAATGCATGATAGAACTTTTCGCTGCACCAGTGTCCAACAGAAAAGGCTCAACGACGCCCGATGTAGCAACTGCGACGTAAGGCCCTCTCTGATCAACCGGAACTGATACCACTCCCTCTCCTTGTCTTTGGCTGTCCTAGTAATTACTGTCGTCAGTTCCCTGATCGACGTAATAATCGTCTACATTATACTGCGCAGATCGTCCTTGCGATGATCCACGTTGATCGAAACAATTATTAGAATTGGATGAGTTATCTAAGCGATCGTTCTGAGCACCACGACCTCTACCACGTGATGCCTGCTGCGAACCACCACGACCTCCTCTAGATGAGTTACCACTATTACGTTCATTCAAAACAGGGCAATTGAATTTAATGTGTCCCTCCTGTCTACAATAAGCACATTGATTGTACCCTAACGATGATCTTTGGGAGGAGGAATCATTACGCGTTTGTGATCGATTCGATTGCAACTGCGACCTATTCTGTTGGGATGCATTCTGATTTGAACGCGGAGGGTACGCTTGTTGCAACAACACTTTAGTTTTTAGCTCTTTCGTCTTTTTATCAGCACGGTCATTCTCCTCTTTCTCTCTATTCTCATAATATTGTGCTGTAGCCAATATCTGAGCTGAAGTAGAAACGGCCCATGCGATTTCCGAATTCTTTAATTTATTGCTCAAATCGGGCAATAAGTTTGAAACAAATTTATCCACGAACAATCTCTGACCACCCTTGGTACCCATATCCTGTCCACTATGGTCGATGAATGCTTCCTCGAACCTCGTAAAGAAGTCGGAAACACTCTCATCTTTCTTTTGTTTACAAGCTGACAATTTGTCCCAGTTTACCCTCATAGCTGGCATAAGCGTTTTCATTAATGTTATAATTCTTTGAGGAAGGGCAGTAATCATCTGCTCAGGTTTAGCTCCACCAGTTTGTAAACCATCCGCTGCCACAATGGCAGCCCAATCACCACCTAATTCAGTCGGATGGTTTTCCTGCCTAATCTTAGCCCATACAGGTTGCGGTACGACATTGCCGAACAACATATCGATATCGGCAAGGTTCATGATTGTAGCGTCTACAAGCTGCGATAATTCTTTGTAATACCCTGCAGGATTTTTGCGAGGGTCAGGCAAAGATTGCTTCACCTGTAACACTTCCGAGCGTTTCCAGGGGAGATGTATCCATACTCTCTGGAAATAAGGCGGAACGGGTGGAGCAGCTGCGGGATTACCTGGCATCCATACCGGTGGCACTTCACGCATGGGAAACTGACCAGACTCATCTGGCAGTCTTTCAATATCCTCGATAAACAATGCATGAGGGATCGGAGCGGGGCGAAAAGATAGCAACCGCTCAACAGCACGTCGAACATTGGTATCCACTATCAGTCCGTTCGAGAACTGAAGCTGAAGGTCAGACAAAGCGGTCAGCACCTCGTCAGGCGCATCAGCCGATATCTGATCGCGAAGGAACTTACACATTTCATCAAACACGTATCTTTGGGTTGGTATATTGAATTGACAAAATGTATCGAGGACAACACGGGGTGGACATCTAAGAGGGTTTACCATCCAACCCATCGCCATATTATATAGCGCAACGCGTTCTCTGTTTCCAGGAAGCTGACTACGTCTCTGAGGACCATCGGAACCAGCGGACCCATGAACAGGTCCGAGCGAATGGAAGAAACTAGCAGCAAGAGGAGTAGTACGAGAACGAGTAGAAGGAGAAGCATACGATACAGGACTAACAAGAGAAGGAGTAGAAACAGTAGCAACAGCAGGAGTTAACAAAACAGGAGCAGCAGCGGGAGCAGGAGTATGTGGAAGCGGAGGAGCAGTAGGGATAGAAACAGGCAAAGGAGCAGGAACAGTCGGAAGAGCAGGTGCAGGTTGAGGAACAGGCTGAGGAACAGGCGGAAGAATAGGTATGGCAGGAACCACAGGAGCTGTAGCTGCGGTACCCTGTACGTACGGAGGTGGCGACTTCATAAGATAAGACATTAAAGGATCCTCAACTGGCTCTTCCTTCTTTTCCGACTCTGTAGGCAAAGCGGGATAACATTTATCTATGGTCATACGCTGTAGTCTATCAAACACTTCCTTATCCTTAACCTCCTTATCACGCTGAAACTGCTCTGCTTTCTTCACTATAGTAGCAACATTATCTCGCTGATTACGTTTATTGTGTCTGATTTCTTTCTGTCGGGCTTCTTTGCGCCACAACCGAAAGGCATCAAACATGGCCGGCCTTGATTTTCGTTCGAACAATTTAATCTCTAAATTATCTAAGATCGGGGCCTCGAAGCTACCATGAGGTGGCCAACGAAGGTCGCCGTCCTTCTTTGTATATTTAATCCAATAATCATTAAAGGTAATTGGGCCTAGCCCATGCTTACTGTACAGGTCATAAGTAGGAGTTCCAACCGGAGGTATCGGACACGAGTCCTCCAGTCGGGAATCCGCACCACAAGGTCTGAAACAACTAAACAAAGTACTGCGACCAGGCATCTTGCACACTAGCCGAGTTTCACAAACTTCAAGGGTTACGGGATTTACCAAGTCCCAGCAAAGAACAAAAACCCTCGGTTTTTGGCGGCTGCAGTCGTCAAACAACACAACAAAGTACGCTAGCAAAGTGTCACCGACAAAAACACTCACACAGCGTGAACAACGAAAACACTCGCTAAAGTGTCAACAACCAAGAACTCTGGGAGCGACCCACAAATACTTAACTCAAAGATCAATGGCGTCACCAGGAAGGCCCGTCTATCGTCTCGCTATACCAAGGTCTACGCCAGGCGCCAAAACAGGTCTACAGTCAGGGCAGCAGTCCGTCGCAGCCGTCCGGAGGCGGGAATCTTCGCGGGAAAAGTCTTCGGGCCACTTATTTCGACAACAGGATCGATGAAGCGGGGTGCACCTTCCCTCGGAGATTTCACACGAAGTTCCTCACGATCGTCGGGCTTGGACCGGTACCACTGATGCAGCCCCACGTTGGGCGCCAACTGAAGGACTGGGTTCTGTAGGACCCAGCGGTGCCAGGGCACAACACCTGAAACCTTCGTGGGTAACCTGCTCCGGCGTACGAATGACAGAGACACGGGACACTTCCTTCGGCGTCAAAGATTCAAGGTTTATTTGCTGCAGGGAACACAGATATCACAGGAAGTACATCGAGTGTAGTTCGGGGAGACTGCTTCAAATTGGTTCTGTGGATCGCTCCTTTTATACAGTTTTTACCCATAAGACAACATGGTACACAAAAGTTTACAACCCGGTTCCCACCATTATCCCCCAGAGGGGTCGCTTTGGTCACTTTGAAACACATGAGGTCCGGAACATAAGTGCGGAAACATTTGGCGGTTCCCAACTGTAAAAACCCATCTTCCCAACATTAGTGCATTCCAATCGGTAATAAAACAGATCGAAATAGGAACAAAGACAGGTGCAGAGGAAGACGGAGACAGTGGGGAGATCGGAAAGGGTGTAAAAGGGGAGGTATCGGGAAACACGAGATACAGGCATCAAAGGGACGTGCCTAATGAGATGCACGGCTGACACAATAAGTCCGTGCAACAAGATGAGCCTTGAGCGGCGCCATCTGCCTTACAGTAACATCCCCCTCGTCATAAAGACACTTACAAAGAACATGTGTCTTCCGCAAATATCTTGGGAGTCCCAGGGTCGCGAAGCGGACAGCGTCCGTTCGCTTGCTACTTGACAGCAAGAGACAAAATGGATGCCGTATCTAAGATGGAACCCGTGGGTACAGATGAAAAACCCACATAACAAACGAACGGTTTAAGTTAGCACAGCGAAACTGCGCGCACTTACTAAACTCGTCATTTGCGGTTCATAGATACCAGACTCGACCATATTCGTACGAGTCGAAAGCACCACTTACAATTGTCACGGAACCTCACACTGCAGCACTTGGAAACTGATTAAGTTCAGGTATTAATCATGGTGTATGCAGCTATTAATCATGGTGTATGCAGGTATTAAGCATGGTGTAAGCCCTCAGACATTAACCTTTGCTGGTACACATGAAACTATGAGGCATATTCCCAAACTGCATTTTGTGGTATGTGCAGTAGTATTAAAGCAGGACTACTCACGTACTACAACATGCTATTCACCTATCTATGGATAGAGACTTCTGCCTTACCTATCTTTTCCAGGTGGAGATTTCCCACTCTGTGGCAGAGACCCCATAGATATACTCTTCAGTAAATGTGGAAGGGACTATGGGAGAGTTCCTGGAAACGGGGGAATACTTACTACAAAATGAGAGGGGTTTAGGGAGAGACATACTACTACAAACAACCAACCATAAAAGAGAAAGCCATCTTCCTTTTCATAAACTGCACTGCTCAATTACTACAGCCCTAAAGGTGCTAAACCAGTAGTAAGTGCACTCCAGCCAGCCTTCGAGTAAGTTAAGCACCACACATGGCCACACACAGGTACATCAACACACTCCAATAGAAAAAGATGAGACAGGAAGTTGCAATAAGACCTCATAGAAACTATTGGTAAATAATTATCATTAAGTTAACATTTAAAATATATACATTATGTTTAATATAAAAAATGCACATAATTATTAAACAATTGCTTTATTATTTATACATTTTGCCATAAACTTAATTTAAAATAAAAAGAATATTCAACTTTTGCTACAAATATTCACATAATTTAAATTACTTCAACACAACCTTTTAGCAAAATTTAAAACATTAAATAAAAATAAAAATGTTCATGTGGGTACATTTTTTGGTTATCCTTTAAAAAAATAATATTCACAAATTAAATACATACATTTTAATTAATTAGCAATTTAATACACATCTAATTTAATGAGTTAATCAGTAACATTTTATGCAATTAGTTCTACATTAAAAAATAAATAATAATATAGTTTTTAAATAGTAAGTAAATTAGTTTATATTTTATATCAAAATATTTTTAACAGTTTTCTTTAAAGACAAACAAACTTTAAACCTTTTCCTACACTTTCCAATAGTGAGATCGATACCACAGTGGAGAAGTGCGGCTCAGTGGAGAAGTGTGGCTCAATGGTTAGAGCGGCAGACCCTGATGCAGAGGTCTAGCCTGAGACCAGGGTTCAATTCCCCGCCTCGGCAGGTCTTGGGCTCAAAAATTACATGGACTTGATAATTCTCGCCTCGGTGCCTATTCCAATCATGGAGTGCAACTCTGGGCAATAGCTTGCTTAATCTCCACAACGGCCCCCACAATGCTAAGGATACCTGGCCTCCACCTTGGGGGTGCCCAGGAGTGGACGCCTCACAGGGAAAGCCAGGATGGGTTCCACAGTGGTAATCGTACAAGTGCCTTGAGACCCTTGCGGGTGAGTAGTGCACTATACAAGTATCAATTTACAGTAGCAGAAATCTCCACCTATCTCTGAAAAGGGGGTGGAGACATGTAAGTCTGCACTTAGGTGTAAATCTATTCTACACCCAACAATGTTGAATAGCACAACAAATGTGCACTTACACATAGGAGTAGGTATAAATATACGTGTGACTAAATCTACATGTGTTTATTTACCTTTGTGAACTCTCTCTGCAATCTTCAGAAACTGAACTGTTTTAGCTTTCACTTGAATCATATGTTCGCTAGAGTCATTTAACTCAGTGAGCCTCCTTGATGGAGGACATACTCCTCTAAACATGAGCGTTTATTCACATACAAAGAAAGTCTCATATTCTAGCCCAGTTCACTTGGCCCAGAATGCTTCTGGTTGATAATTGAAAAAAATCAGAGTTCCACGTTGCCTACAGCTCTGCTCACGGTTTGAGTTTGGGAGTAGGACCATCGTACTACTTCTCCTCTCTTCTGTGTGTCACTTCTGTTTGATTCAAATGCCTTTTCTTTCTCTCCAGTGTAGCATTTAAATCTTCCTATTTGGCTCCATTATTTTGGCTAGCTGTAAAAGAAAAAACAGAAACAAATATAAGATCTTCTTATTGTTGGAATCTGATGGAGCGAGCACACACACTCATGCATGCATGCATGCACACGCGTGTTTGCACACACTCACGCATAATATATATTCTTGAGGCTCTAAATGTTGAATGTGGAGATGGAAGACAGAGCTGCCTAACTTCAAAGGCAAATACCAGGATATCTCTTCCATGATTTTGTTTAATCTGAACTTATTTTTATTGTCCAGGCCAAATACTTACACTGCAATTGAGGTACAACCAGCGGAACCAACAGATGCCTGGAAGCCCAAGGACTGGGTGGTCTCTGGTTAATATCTGAAAAATGTCAGTCTTATTGCTTAAAGATATTAACATTGATTTGTTTTCCTGGAAGCTGAACTTGTCTAAAAGCCTTTCCATTTCTCAGAGTTTGTACTTTATCCTTCATTTTGATTTGCCTGATCCATTAATCTCATTTCCTAGAACTTTATGTTTTTATGTAGTGATGTCCTCTTCTCTTTTAGAATATATCTTGTTTTGTTGTATTTATTAAAAAAGAGGTGGGTGTGATGCTATCTGGACATTGGCAAGTCTCTCTATTGCGACGTAACCCAACCAATTTTTGAAGCATGCCTCGGACAAAGTCACAAGCTTTAACTGAATCCCTTTAGGGTGTCTTCAAGCCCAGGAAAAGTTAAAACAAATGAGCCAGGAAGTCAAGGAGGTCTCTAAAGTGTGTGATGTTAAAGCTTTGAAGGCACTGAAATAAATTTACAGGGTGGGCACAGAGCCGTCTTTAGGATTTGTTGATCTCCGGCGTAGACATATTTTGGGACGCTTTCAGGAACTATTTTGAATTATATATTTAACTTTAAGAAAAAGGGGGTTGGAGGAACAGCCAAATAATAAACCTGCCTGCATCCAGGAGCAAATAGTGCCTAAAGAAACCTTGAACAAGCACTGACAAATCCATTTCTTTTTGGGTGTGGATCTAAATTTTCAGTTTTGCAATAACAACATTTTACATGGAATTCAGAGTTTAACCAGCTTGTTCCTACCATTTTAGGAAAGACATGTTAAGGGTAATGTGGAAGATGTTTATTATAAGAGTGCATAATCGTAAAATAAAACATACGCATGTGGCTCTTGAAGTTGTAGATTTAATTATCAGATATTTGTGATGATACAAAATACCTCTTAACAACTTATATTTCAATGGAAAAGTCAAAGCACTGCTCTGTTGGCTTTCTGATGAAAGAGATGGAGAGAAAGATTAGATTTTAGAGTGAGGCTGTGAGTAACAGGGGCAAGGAAATGTAGAGAGCGGGAAAGGGATGCGAGATGTCGGTACAGACAGAGATGAGGTGGGGAGAGTTAAGGTTTAAAGAGAGGCAAGTTAGAGGTAGAGGTAAAGAGAGGTAAAGGTAGACACATAGAGAGGGGAAGCAGTCCGAGAAATTTGGTGAGATGCAACCCTCTCTAACGAGACGGTGATGATGTGGGAAGAGGGGCAAAATGAGAAGTGAGGCTTAGAAGGATAGGTCAAGTAATGAAAGTAGAGAGGCAGAGAGAAAGGGTGAAGGATAGATTGGCAAATGAGTTATAGAGACAAAAGAAGTGATGTAGGGAGGCAGGTGAGGTAGACCAAGAGCGGAAATTAACTGAGAATGAGTAGGGAAGTAAATATTGGTTGACAGAAAGATAGAGACAGAGATACATAAAAACAGAGGTAGACAGCAAGGTGAGCTAAAGAGCGAAGGTTGAAATATAGAAGCTCCAGGGACAGATTAGAGATATCAGGTAATGATCGATGAAAAATAATTAGAGCTAAAGACAGAGACAGAAAAGCAGTGAGAAATGAGTAAGATAGTGAGAGAGTTGAGGTACAGGGTTCAGAAATAGAAAGAGAAGGGGAAATGAAGAGCGGACAGCGCAAATGTATGGAGAGGTAAACTGAGATGTTAGTGCAAAGGAGAGAGGTGGAGAATGAGAATTGAGGTAATGAGATGTGATATACCGAGTCAACTCCGGTAAAGAAAGAGATATGAGGCAGAGGGTCTTGAGGCAACAAGAGGTGTGAGAGAAGGGTACAGAACGTCAAGGTATAGAGCAATAGGAAGAGATAGAGAGTGGTAAAGAGAGATGAGTTTGGAGGTGAAGAAGATGGAGGAAAAAATGGGTGAGGTAAGCTTGAAACAGTGCTGTGAAGAGAAGAAAGAAGGGCGAGGAAGAGGGAGGTTGTGGAGTGATAGAGATGTTAAAGAAGGTGCAAGGAATGGTCTAGTGAGAGTGAAAAAGAAAGAGAGGTCATGAGAGAGATGTTGGGCAGAGTGAGGTGAGATGGAAAGTTGACGTATAGGAATGCGCGGTAGGTACATAGAAATGTCAAGATATTTAGAGAGAGAGATTTTAACCCCTTCGATGCTGTTGACGGAACGGTTCCGTCATGCACGTCGGGTGAGCTGTGCTGATGACGGAACCGTTCCGTCATGACTCCGCCCGCGCAAGGCGGAGTCAGCATGGGCGGGGAATTCGCGCCACACGGAAGCGGTTAAGAAAGCGTCATGAAACGTTAAAATAGGTGAGGCAGGGAAAGAACGTTTGATGGTGATAGAAAGAAGTAGCATGGAAGCAGTCAGAAGGAGAGATGAGGGTAAAGAGAAGGGTAGGGAATTAGTGACTAGGGAGGTAAGGAGATAAGGTACAACAACATAGATGGATGTAGAGGAGGAGTAGAGAAAGTAGATGAGTAAAGTGAGGGAGAGTTAAAGAAAGAGGCATGGTCGACAGAGGGTTTGACAATAAGTTGAGAGAGAACTAAAGAGGAAAGAAGTAGGATGGATTAAGCAAAGAAAAAATAGTGGTTTACAGAAAGGGAGAGAGTATGAGCTAGGGATAGGTACAGGGAGACTGAGTCATTGTCGGCAGTGAGAGGGACAGAGGCTGAGCTGGAAACTGGTAAGAAAGAGAAAGAGGTCACTTTGAGGGATTACTTTATAGGGGCCCCTTGGAACTTGGGGATCCAGTGTAATTGCCCACATTGCCTTAAAATGTTTCTAAATTGGAGTGTCTCCTGAATATCAAAACCACAATATCTATGGGAAACAATATCAAGAACCAAATATTGAAAATAAAATATCAACACATAAATGCCGCTTTTCCATACCCAACTCCACATATACGCAACTATGCAGTAGATATATTTGCAAGTCCCTTAGATGTGGAGGTAGGACTCGTAAATCTAGACTTCACTATATGCACTTGCTATTTGATATGTTGTCCCTCGATATTCTGTCCCCGATACTCTTGTACCACAAAATTGCTGGTGTTGTTATTCATTAGTACAATCCTCTATATGGTATTCAATTTGATTGCGTTTCGATGTCTCCCCGAGCCCTTATGTCTGACTTCACATGTTTTTGGGGTTTTCTTTTTATAAAAGCCATTCACACACAAAAAATCATGTATAGAAGTATTTTAAAACATCATACAACTCTCAAAAGTGTTAGGTATGGAGTTTCATGTGGTTTCCCATGACCCTGGCTGAAGCTCAGAGCACTGTTATTTCTACGGAAATGCTTGTGGTGTCCATAGATGTTAGTTATCAGCAAGAGACTGTGTTCTCATGCCGCGATTACCTGAAAAACAGATGAAGGGCAGCTTTACTCTGCAGCACTCATCTTGCCATGTGAAGTTCCTTCCAGGCTCTCTGGATACCATGCCACAATTTTCTGAAAGGGGCATACTCGGCTTCTCCTCTCCCCAGAAGCTGAAATCAAACACAGCTTGGTTGGCCCAGTACCAGTATCCGTAGAGCCGGTTCCTGTGGAGTCCAATCCAGACTCCAGGGGCAGTATCTGGGTAAATGAGCAGTTTGGATACAGCCCACTGGACTTCGACCACAGGAATGCTGGCCAGGTCTGTGTGTTCCGCAACGCAATGATTACGTGCCTCATTCCATGTCATCCTCTCCAGAATCAGATGAAGAGTGTATGAGGTACACGGTCCTGCACAGAGAGAAGAAGCATTGCAGATCAGATCATTATAGCCACACAGCAGGGATGCAGAAGGAATATTATTTTCACTTCAAGTATTTAACAGCTACTTCGAATGATGAAGAACCCATAGCATCTCACCTTAGTTGACTAAGGGTAACTTGCACTTCAGTGATGCCGCAAATAGGCTGTGCCTATTTAGTACACTAGGATTTTTTGCTTTTGATCGCCTGAATTTTGGACCTTGACTGTGGGCGAATCTCACTGCCTGAGTCTCACTCACAGTAATTTCATGGTAATTGCACTCAGCATGTTTACCATAAGTGTCTGTGTTATATCCTATCTTATGTTATCTTATCTATGTTTCCCATCCTATGTTTCCCTATTGTTCATGCTGTTCATGTATTTGCTTCCTAGCACCTGGTTGCTAGGTTATTGTAGAATGTTACTCTCCTGATCTTCAGTTGAAGACTGGAGCTTCTTGGATGTGCACTCTGATGGATCTTATGCTGTACTTGAAACTCTTAATTAAACTTAATCTTTAAGTTTACCTCCTTCTCCTGTCCTTCCTTGGATACAACAGTCTGCCTTTTAAGATAATGCTGCTGTGGCATATCAAGGGTAAGGAACACGGAATCCGTTACATGTGCGGGCCGCACGTTAGAGACTACGTTCCAGCACAGCCTTTTAGCTGTACACAGGTAACATGCCTGTGGCAGTTTTAAACTGCTAATTTGACCAGAAAATTAACCCCTTTTTTTTTACATATTAATGAATCACAATTAAATAGGTCTTATTGCCCATAAAGTGGTGTGGCTCAATGGTAAGAGGGGCAGACCCGAAAGCAGAGGATGGCCCGGGACCAGGGTTCAATTCCCGACGCGGCAGGGTCGTGGACCAGGGTCAGCAGACTTGATAATTCTCACCTCGGTGCCTACTCTAACCAGAGATCACACTCGGCAACTCTGGGCATTAGCTTGCCTGATCTCCACAACGGCCCCCACATACGCCGGGGATGCCTGGTTTCACCTTGGAGATACCCAGTAGGGACCATCTCACAGGGAAAGCCAGGACGGGTTCCCCAGCGGTCTACTGAGCAGAGATACTCCTTCGGGAGTCGATTCGAGCGCGTTAGAAACCCACAATTAATTAATTAATTAAAGGTAGGGTGCATGGTACTTAAAAGTAGGACACTTGAACAGAGTAGAACACTGGGCTATATTGTTACTTTTAATAAATGCTAAATTCGGTTTCGTAGCATCTAGAGAAATAATTCAAGAACTCATTTTTATAGTTATTCAAAATCCAATTTAATGTGAAAAAGTTACAATTTTCCTGCCTAAAACTTGCAAGCATTCATCTCTCACTAGCAGCTGGATGACTCCTCTGTGGTGAGAGGAGAATTGCTGCCACAGACAGGACAAAGGGGCTTGGGTGTAGAGGGGTGCTGGCCTTATCTTGGCAGGATGACCTGGGGTCTATACCCAATCACTAGTCACACTTCAAAGGGGCCTACTCAGTATGTGTTGTTTGCTTCTTCGTAGTACCCCAAGGAAGGGCAGGGGCACCAGCCATGTACTTCTGAAGAGTTGAGGGTGCTGATGGGAGTTCAGTAGCCCACCCAAGATTGATTACACAAATTAACCCTATATCTACCGGGTCCTAGGATGCATGACCTGGGAAGACCTTTCACCATATTTTAAATATTCCCGGAGCTAGGGCTTGGTGCTGTACACCTCAGACGTATTGAGATCCCCAAATCGTTCACTCTATAAATGCATTTTGCAACCTGAAATGATTAATGAAAGAATCTAACACAACAACAGGTGTTCTTAAAAGGTTACTATTTTCCTGACTAAATCATGTAAGCATTCAACTGCCACCTGGAAGATGGATGGCTCCCCCTGTGGTGAGATGTAGATTGCTCCCACACAGAGGACAAAGGTCTTGGGTGTGGGGAGGTGCTGGACTCTTCTTGACAGGATCACCTGGAGGATGTGGCCAAGAACTAGTCACATTTCAAAGAGGCCCACTCTGCCAGATGCAGATAAACCTGACTCCAGCCCTGCCCCCTTCCTTTGTCCATCTAGCCAACTTGGCTCCAAAACCAGTTGGAGGAGGAGCTGCCCCAGAAGTGGTTTTGAGCCAACCAATCAATCAGGATTTAAAAAGCACAGCAAATAACCCATGAGGGTCTAAAGGCCCTGGAGTTTCTAGCTGCTGCACGGTGCTATGCTAATTTGAGCAACATGTCTTGTGACGGTTCCTGAATGCCTGGACTGATGTGGCATTCCTCAGGTTCGGGGGACGGTAGCTCCAGGCTTTGGCCACCAGGTGAGAGGAGGAGCATCCTCCACTGTTGGATCGGAGGATCCGGGGGGTGTCTGCTAGGAAAAGGGAGGCAGAGCACAAGTGTCTACTTGGTTGGTAGAAAGGTCATTAGTTTGTTGATATATGTTGGTCTTTTTTCATCCAGGGCTTTGTATGCGTGGGTCGGCATCTTGAACTGGCAGGCCCGAGTTCAGAAGGGCCAACAAGGGTCATTCCATGGCCAGGTGTTGTTTCCAAAGATGAGGATTTCTGTTTTGTCGAAGTTGAGCTTGAGACAGTTGTCCTTCATCCAGTCAGTGACGTTCGTCATACATCTGTGGAAGTCAATTCTGGTAGCATAGGGGTCTTGTGGCAGTGAGAGGATGAGCTGGGTGTTGTCGGAATAGGAAATGATGTAGAATCTGTGCGATCTAACGGTGCGGACCAGGCATACGTGTTGAAGACAGTGTGGTTGAGGGGCAATCCTTGTGGGACGCCACAGATGGTCTCCTTGTGTTCCGAGGTGAATGATGGGAGACGGATTCTCAGGGTTCTTCCGGTGAGTTATGAGGCGATCCATGTGAAGACGTCTCCCTGAATTTCAACTGTTGGAGTCTGTTGATCAGGATGTGGTAGAAGACATTGTTGAATGCGACTGATAGGTCCAAGAGGATGAGGGCTGTTGTTTCGCTGTGGTCAAGGAGGGCCCTTATATCGTGGATGGCTGCAATTAGAGCTTTCTCTGCTGTGGTTGGCTTGGAATCCGGATTGAGAAGGGTCCAGGATATTATGGTGTTCCAAGTATTTTGTGAGTTGCTGGTTGCTTGTCTTTTCAAGAAAGTTTGCTGGAAAGAGGAGCAGGAACAAGGGTCGGTAGTTCTTTAGTTCTGCTGGGTCAGCAAATGGTTTCTTTAGGAGGAGCCTCACTTCTGCGTTTACTGTCCTCAGGGAAGTAGGCCTTGGCGATGGAGGTGTTCAGGACTTTCTTGAGCTCGTCCCCATTTGTCTCGCTGCAGAGGTTGAAGATGTGGTAGGGGACATGGGTACGTGGGGCTCTCAAGTGTACCGAGTTCACATGATGGAGATTGTGGCTTGAGTTGGGAGAGGGTCCCAACGTGTGAGCAGGTGTTCGGGGTTTGTGCTCATGGGTATGAGTATACTGATGCTCTTGGCAGCCAGGGGATGGGGTTTTAAGTTATCGTAGATGGCTGAGATCTTGTTGTGGAAGAAGTCTGCCAGGATGTCACACAGTTCTTCAGAGGGGGTGATATCATTCCCAGTGGCTGCAGGGTTGGAGAACTCCTTCATGACGGTGAAGTGATCCTTGCTGTTGTTTGGCCCAGGGTTGGGGGGATGATGTGGCCTCCTAGGACTGGCCAGAGGTATTTGGCATCTAAACCTTCACATAGAAAACAAACCTCTGAACTGACCTATTTTTCTTTTCAAGCGGCCAATGTTGGCTCAAAGCTGACCCTTCCCCAAAATCATGTCATGTTACACAATTACACAAATGGAATCTGGTGGACAAAACATAAGACTAAGATACGAGAAGTACGAGGAAATGCAATTGCTGAACATACGGTTCCCTATAAAATGTGTTACATCAACAAAAACTGTTCATTCAAGTGAACCCATTGTAGAATAGGAAAGGGGCTATAGGATTTCCATCAACTGCCCTTTGTGGCCAGTGTCATCATCTGGAATTCCAGCTTCCCTGCCACAGCACCTCATAAACCAAGGAGGTGACTCTGTGGAATGAGTGGCATTCTATACAGAGAACTGGAACTTATTAGATCGCTAGTGTAGACAGCATCCGCCTAAGATCCTATATACAGAGGCAAAAAGGGCAGTGCAAGTAATGTGAAGATTTAAAAAGGACATGGAGGCTAACAAATACTTTTATTGGAGTATTGCTTCCAAACCTATTAAAAATAGTGCAGGAACGGCTTTTAACGAATATGCCGCTGTTTTTGAAGACGGAGCGTCTTCAGAAACAGCGGCATATTTGTTAAAAGCCGTTCCTGCACTATTTTTATTAGGTTTGGAAGCAATACTCACATCCTGCTCAACTAATACCCCAATTATTTACAAACGAGAATCCACAATTCCAGCTTTGAATTCAATATGGAACAAATGCTGTATGTTCTCAACATTTGTCTAACCTTAAAGAACAGATCACCAAAGTAGGGGTAGAATAGCAAGTGGAACTAGTGACATGTAAGGTCTCGAAATCAACCCTGACCGGTTGATTTACAAATCAATTTTGTGCTAAAAATAGTACAAAAGAAAGTTTGCATGTTTTGAAATAGGGAAAAACTTCTGCCATCATCTTCCAGATGTCCTCTGCCCACCCATGTTATTGGACTATTACTAATTTTGTTCGGAGTTTGACCCAAACAGCTGGTAAAACAATTCAACAAGCACAGCTGACTGGCCACCATTTCCAGGAAAGAGGTTAGGGAATGTACCTGTGTTTGAGGAGTTTGTTCCAAGTCCATAGAGATTTCCAGCTGAGATTCCATTTAGCGCTTCGAAAAATGAGGACAAGCTGTCATTGGTTGGTCCTGCAATAAATAAGGAGTCACTGCTTGGGTAAGAAGATGTGCTATTGACGTCCAAAGATGAAGATGCTATATCTGAGCTTGAGGACTGGGCAGTAGCGGCGGGTGCTGCTGCATCTGTTGAGAAATAAACAAATTTGCCCATATAAGATATTCATATAAGAGATTCAGAACATACATTTTGGAAACCTTAAGACTAAGCAGAATGATACCTGTTATCTTGAATCAAATTCATTAAGAAATGAGAACAAACATTTGGAGTGTGAACTGTGGTTTTATGGAGTATGACTGCCTGCCCTTTTTGGGGTCTTATGCTTCTGTTACAAAATGTATTGAAAAACACAGGCCTGGCCTGATACTAACACATCAATGCCACATAGTAGAGCCAAATACTATATTTGCTCAATGGCCCTACAAAGGTATTTGCCCCAAACTCCACAAATAAGTCTGACAGGCCTGATTGGCCGCTCCTTCTCCTGTCCGTCTCTTCACCCGGTCTTTCATCAGGCAATCTGAAAACAACTTACAACTTGCCTTAATTATGATTAGGCTATCCTATTTTGGCTTTAAACCTATAATAACTGATAACTTATGAAGGAAACAACCCTAATCAGTGTAAATATATAAACAGTGATACACACCTGGAAAACCTCAAACTAAACTGCCATTCAAGGAAAGGAAAGTAAGAGATAATTCGTAATTTTTAGTTGTTCCTGAAGGGGTCAACACAATGTAACTTTGTTATACAAGGTAGCAGCGAGAAAGACTGGTCTGAGGTTATTCTGCTTGGGGTTTGTTGTTGTTTAGGGATGTCACTGAAATATTTGTTCTTCTTATTGGTTACTCCTGTTTTGTGTCCTTGGGTTAAAGGTGCGGGCTTAGAAGCATGTTTAGGACTGTTCTAATTATTTTATACACTGTAGAGAATCTGGGGATATTAAAGTAATATTTGATATTTTGGAAGTGCTTAATTTTTCACTGATTGTTGAATTATCTGGCTCATAAGAGTCTCGGCCCATAAGTACTATCACACTAAGTGGGTTAAACTCTTTGATACATCAGTCCCCTTTACTAGCAAGTCAGGTTGATGGCAGGTCAACTAGCAACCACCTTAGACTTTAAACATTCAATGCAAAGTGCAGTGGCAGGTACTTGTGAAAAGAGTGCTATCACAGTGCACATGGAATAGGGGTGACAACATGGTGCAGGACTTTCCACATACCAACAATATATATGATATGCATGGCTGCAAGGAGTACCATTGTTATTTGTGATGCCTCCAGCTAACCCTAGCACTATACTGCTGGGGTTTTTGAGCCCATGGTTACAATGTAAACAGCAAAATTTCAGTTCCAAAATGCAATGTGATGTGTGTTAAAACGTAAAGTGAGACATTTGTAATTGGGGATACTTGGCAGCTACAAATGTCCACATAACAGCAGCACTACCTTAATGCAATTGGACACAGTGTCATAACAGCAGTGGTGAGCACGCTTAAAGCATCCTTTCAGGTGCTTTGGGATGTAGATGTACAAATTAAACTGATGTATTAAAAAATTGTAAAGGTTTCACAAGGTACTATGCTTTTGGCAGGGTGACCACCTCTACAATGCCATAATATTCAGAATGGAGTAGGTGAATGGCCCCCATCTGTGTCCAGGAATTTGTTTATTAAAACATCTGAATATAGCACTCTTACCTTTTTAGCCCATTAATAGTCCTGTAATGCAGACAGAATCCAGACAGGATGAGTGTGAGAAGTAATGAAATGTGAGAGAGGATAATGAGACGTGAGTGAGAGTTCAATACACAGACTTTCCATGCTGAAAACAGTCTAAAATCAGTCTAGTTGACACACTGCCAATGGAAAGACTCTACGTACCCTGCATTACTTCTCCTGTAAATTAAAAATGTGCAAAATAAACCTGCAAAAAACAACATGTTTTGTAAATACTGGGAAACCACATTTTCGTTCCAGTTCGGGGATTAGGCAGCCGAATAAACACCGGTAAACACCTATTTCAAAAAGTTTGGAAAACTCTGAGGAAACACCACTGAAATATGCAAAAATTAAACACTGAAAACAGGACAGCCTACTTATGTTGTGCTGCACCTCTGAGCTGATTTGATTTCTCTGCCGGCAGCTTCTATACTAGGAACTCTTTCATGGTTAAGGTCCCACTGTGTGAATCTTCCACTTATTCGCTCATTCTACCTCTTTTTTTAAATTTAGGAGGCTTGCCATCTCAGTTGCACAGTGTTACTGTCTGTTACTGTGTGCCATCCCCAGTGTCTCTCAGTGACGAGCCAATATAACACAGTGGGCCTGATTCACCAAGGTAAACTTACAGGTTTGTGTAAGTTAACTATTTTTTTATATTCACAGACTGAAAGTTAATAATAGGTTATGACTGCGGAGACTCCGCAGTCGGGGCAGAGAACTCAACATTCAAAAAGATAAGCCGGCCCTATCTTTTTAAGTGTGGAGTTCTCCGCAGCCGTACACTTGCTATTAACTTGTGGTTTGCAAATAGAAAAAAACTGTAACCTTACAAAAACCTTTGTGAATCAATCCCAGTGAGTCCAAATTAAGCTGGAAATCCCTGCACAGTCTTGATTTCCAATTCATGCATGGAGACTTTGAGCTCCTCACATTGAGGGTTTGCAAAATCCCTGGACATGGGATGCAGTATCAGAAGTCTAGATAGTGTTTTGGGGTGTGGGTAGAGTGTCTCCTCAAGCTGTGCCAGACTGTAAACCTCACTCCCTCTTCTTGGCATTGATTTCAAAACAGCCACAAGGTCTGGAAAAGCAGTGATGGCCTCACAACCCCACCTCCTTTCCAGACCCCAACTATCCAAGGCCTCCTTCCACCCCTAAGTCCCCAGATCTGAATTACTGTGACAAAGTGTAAACATATTTGTGACTTCCTGGATAATGATTTGCTGCATAGAATTCTGATTATTTTAGCTTCTGCCTGTTTTTTATCACAATGTGGCTCTTATATATATTTTTTTAATTTTGATGTATCTATTGTCTGTAAGTTTGCGTTCAGCTCTTCATCTTGCCATAAGCTGTTTACTTTTATGTTACTTGTGACGGCTAATGGTGGAAAGGGCAGTGTGATGACTCTTGTCATCACTGCCAGAAGTTGAGAGAAGCAAGTTCATCTGATGACTAAGGCGTGAAAGGCTGATGAGGGTTGAATCCATCACAGTCATACCAGTAGAGCAGAGAAAGTAGTAATTGTCCCAGCAGTTTTTACTGTGCCACAGGCCACTCTTCAAGGTGCCACAGGACCAAAATGTGTTCCATTCCTTCGATGCCCAATTTTTGTAGGAGAGGCTTGTTCCACTTGTCCACTTCCAGTCATTTAATTTAATGGTGTACAATCCAATCCAGACCTCGTTTCCCTCTGAAACGCTGACAGCGAGGGCTTGTTCAGCGTCATTGCGGATGGTCATCAGGTTTCCATGGAGGGCATTCCTACAATAATCATTGGCTTTTTGAAAATCTTTCTTCGCTTTAACAAGAACATGGCTCGTCTCGGTGATGGTCAAACAGAGAGCTAAAGTTGGGAAGTAAATAAAGTACACATTAGAGGAAATGGCGGAAAAAGATGTCTATCGGGTGTCAGTCAGAAGAGAAATCTGATCTGACAACTATTGATCTTCAGAGAAAGGGCAATTGAAAGCTGTCAATTAGAAGGAAAGGGATGTTCAACAACAGTCAGAGAGAAGGGCAATAAGATCAAATAGCTGCCAATTAAAAGAGAGAAGACCTGGAAAGCTGTCAATTATAATAGAAAAATGAGCCAACATGTGTCAATCAATACATCAATGAGAATTGGCAGCTATCCGCGTGAATATTAAGGTAGTCAGCAGCAGCCAATCAGAAGAGAAGAATGTCCAACAATTGTTAATTGAAATAAGAGTAAAGATGACAGCTTTCTGGTAGAATGAAAAGGAGATACACTACCTGTAAAACTAGCAATCAATCTGAACCCCCCCCCCCCGATGGCCAGATTTACTAACCGTTCACGCAACGCAATGCAGCAAGGCAGATTTCTGTGCTGCTTTGCCGGAAAGGGAGAGAGCAGAGTTAAGCCATATCTAATAAGATATGGCACACTTCTGCTCTCTCAAAGCGCTGGCACACTTCAATCAGCCTAGCGCCAATGCAGGTCCCATTGCACCACGGAGCAAGGGTGTCTGCGTTACAAGGAGAATTGTTTTTTGTGCAGGAAGGGGTACTTTCCTGCACAAAAACAATCTCTCCAGGCATTTTCCTCTTTCCATGTGTGCTGCAGATTGCTGTTTATGCCCTCCTTTGGGAGGCGTAGTGATTTCACGCAATGTCAGGTTTACAAATCTTTTTAAACCTGGAATTGCGTGAAATCCATAGGTGTATGCATGGGAACATCCATCTTCCACGCATGGAATGCCTCTCAGAATGAAATGTAACGCAACGCAGTGCAGGAAGCTGCGTTGCTTTACTGTTTTTTACAAAGCCATGAAAGGAGGCGCAAATTGCCTCTTGCGTAACTTTGTAAATATCCACTAACATTTTGCGTCACGGATGCCCCACAACAGTGGTGCAACCATGACACAAAATGTTAGTAAATCTGACCTCAAGGTCTAACAGGAGTCATTCAGTAGAAAAAAGGTGGCCCTAATTGTCTACGTCAAATGTAAAACATCAACTAAAGATGTCAATACAAAGAAAACTCAAGTTTGACAACTATTACTCCAAAGGATGTGTAGCTTTGGCAGCTGTTGATAGAAAGGAAAGGTTCACAAAGTTGTCAACCACCAACCACTAATCACTAAGTACAGCCATTGACTCTCAGCAGACAAAAAAACAAGACCACTCTCCAAACCAACCTCAGGCTGAGATGTCTTTCTCCACTAATCAATGGCAGATATCTCACAGTATTTGAGCAGACCACAGAACCTTCTGTCTTTTGGTCAGATTTATTAGCAGGTTCAATACACAACATATCTACTCACCCATAGAACAGGACAGAATCAGAACCCAGGACGCCATCTGCAGTCAATCAGAGCTAAACAAAAAAAGAGGACAAATGTTATATCCCCTGCAAGCGATGAGTTGTTAGATAAACCATCGAGCTGTACATCTCCTCCCTGTAACTCAGAAAGTGTCCCACTATAAAGACCTGCTTAGTAACCTCAAAGTCATACCAACCCTTCCCCCACCAACAACAAGAAAGCATCAACCACAGAACAGTCTACAGGGCCATATATACTAAATACTTGTCACATAACTCTGGTTGCAAATTGCAAGCAGTATATATTTCAACCGGTATACAATATCATGACCCAACCTATGTAACCATAAGTTGTTTTATAAATTTCCAATTTGAAGAGGGTCTTAATCCAACCTGTCTCATGAATATTAATGAGGTAGCTTTCAGATTGGGACACACAGTTACTGGGATAGTGACCTGCTAGTATCAGCAGACAAAAATGTCTGTCATTGCCTTTAAATAAAGTCAACTTTTTTAAATACAGGCCATTTTTCTTTCAAAAAATTGTGATGTGTTTAAACTGCAGTGGTCCTCTGAACCACTGTCCACTCTCAAGCACACCTTCTTTTTCTATGTTTACAAAGGGGAAGGGTCCCATTACCATTTTGCAAATGGGTTACTACTCCCAACTAGGGAGTTGGCAACTTTTCAACATTTTGTGACTGGATTATGGTCACAATACACCGCATATGTATTTGGTGTTTAAGAGCCGTAACCAACTAGGCCCGCGTACCTGTCCAACAAACTGATTAGACACTCACCGACGCGGACCCTCTGCTCAAAGGGGAAAAGGTCTTCTTACTATCCTGCGAATCAAACAAACTAAATTAGGAGGCAAATCATTCTCCCATCTAGCGCCCCAATACTGGAATCAGCTCCCATTGGACATTCGCCTCTGTACCAACTATCTTAGCTTCCGAAAAAAATTGAAGACCTCACTCTTCTGTTAAAATCTCCAGTTACCACACCTGCTGCATCTATAGCGCGGAGATACCCCATGTCGGGTGATTCATGCACTCTACAAATGACAAAAAAATAAAATAAAGATGCATGCCCACAAAATGACTTTTCTAGCTTTACAACTGAATCTCAGTCCCCAGAATATCGTTTTATAAGAATATCGTGGACAGACTATACAGGGATAAAATATCTATACGGGGATAAAATATCTAAAAGGAAGTGCTTATTGGGAAGAATAGATTTATTACTCATAAATCCACATCTACGTACCTTGCAGATATATACATCGCCACGGTACATGTATGTGAAATTACATATAAAAAATCTACACTTACTTACTTGTTGATATTTTAGTTGCAATATTATGTTCTTGATATTCTATGCCATTTGTATTCTGCTTTCGAAATTCAAAGTGGTAAGAAAATGCCCTTTTTGCGTGATCATGCCCCATTTTGTGCTAGATTTTGTTTGTTGGTGTATGGACTCTGAACACTGGGGGGCTGCCATCCAGCATCCAGTATATGTGCTTGGACCCTTAAAACCAGGTACAATTGACTAATCCCTGTATGGCATATTTAACTTACCCGTAAGACTCTAAAATATAGTACTCTGTCTACTCAGGGGCTGCAAGTTAAACGTAAACAGTGGGCTGCAGCACATATTGTGCCACCACTGTAATGACCATGCATAGCATGGTCACAGGACTGCCAGTGCATCCTGAGTGCACAGTTTTATAATTGCAAATTTGTCCTGACAAAAGAAACCTTTTACCAGGCCTACACTTAACATTTTAATACTTAAAAGTCACCGCTAAAGTAGGCCCTTGGGGCCAGATGTAGGTAATCCCCGATTACCGATTCTTAAATACCGAATCATACTGATTCGGTATTTAGGAACTGGCAATCTGGATGTAGGTATATTTACCCAATCAATTACCGAATCGGTAAGATTCGGTAATTACCGAATCGGTATTTACCGATTCGGTAATTGCCATTGATTCCTATGGGCCTTGAGGCCCATAAGAAACAATGTCAATTACCGAATCGGTAAATACCGATTCGGTAAAATTACCGAATTTACAAGGGGGACAGGGTGTCACTGACACCCTGTTGCACCCCTGATTTTGGCTTGTGTGCAATGTGACACACATACATGCCCTTAGGGTATGTATGTGTGCCACATGGCACAGGTGTACATGCACAGATGTGCATGTACACAGGAATTCGTTATTTACCATGAGATAGTATTCTGTGGTAAATAACGAATTCTTAAGGGCCTGTGGCACTATTTTAAGTGCCACCTACATCTGGAATTACCGATTCGGTAAATATACCGAGTCGGTATTTTACCGCATCTGTAAATTTACAGAATCGGTAAATTTACAGATTCTGTAGAATTCGGGCCTCCTACATCTCAAAAACCAATTACCGGTCGGTAACGGCCGAAATCGGCCGTTACCGACCCGTAATTGGCGACCTACATCTGGCCCTAAATGCGCAAGGACTCCTTGAACGCCTTCAGTAGCAGATTCAATCTTCATCGCGCATCGGCTCCGTGCGGCAGATTAATTCCCCGCCCCACCCGATAACGAAGTCCCGAAGCCGTTTACTGTGTCATACGGCGTTCAGTACATAAAAAGAATGTGAATTTGGGCACATCCTTCAACAGCGCACCGCTGGGTGGGCGCCCTGAACCTCTGACACCTATTAACTCCGTTCAGAGTAACTGTTCTGCTTCACAGTCTTTCCTCTACCCCAGCAACTCATTGTGCACGCGGTGCAGTGAATACTGTACCCAGTCCCTGTCCTGAGGAGAACCTTGAATTATGTCGGTTCGAAACGCGTTGACCCCCCAGCCTGTGACAAGAAGGAAGTGTGCAACTTGGGATCAATTTACCCCACGGACGTGGGCCCTTGTGTGCAACCAGATAGAATATTTAGTCACAGGTCTTGTGGACAGGCAGGCAGTTGTTTTCCATCCTGAATTCCGCCTGTTCACTGGTATTTTAGTCAAAGGACTGGTCTTGCTTTGCCTTTTCATGTTATATGTGTTGTATTTACAATTGATTTGGATCGTATGTATTGGATTCTAAGTTGCATTTTGGTGTCTTGTTAATGTTTGAATATTTAGTATTCATGTCTGTATATTTTGTATTCATGGTGCACACAATTGTTTGTTTTTGCTTTTGACTTGACTGTTTTTGACGGTGTGTTCTCCTTTGATGTCATGTTTTTATGAACTTTGAAAACTTAATTTTGAACCAAAAATAAAAGTTTAGCTAAACAAATGGCCTGGCCACGCAGCACTCATTGGCTGTGTGGGTTCTAATTGTAAATCAAAGCAGTCTGGCTAGCCAATTTTTTTCTGTTTCGCTAAATGCGCAGAAGGCAGGGTGCATGGAATTTAAAGAGTAGGATATGTGTATTAAAGTTTAACATGTCCTGGCAGTGAAAACATCTCTAAAGTAATTGTTCACTGTGGCAAGGCTGGCTCTCTCATAGAAAAGCACTGGGTTACATTAAAACACCTTATAATGTATGATTTTTGTTCTAAAATAGCTAGAAAATGGTTCAAGGGCTCAAATTATTAGCAAATTGAACACCAATCTAATGTCCAAGTCGGATTTGAAATTAATTATTATTTTCAAAATGCACTTTTAGAAAGTTGGCATTTTTCCCCTAAAACCCTCTAGTAACATTATCAGAGTAAGTCTCCAACTGTTATCCAGCAGCCTGCTTCCTGCAAGGAGGTGTGAATTGCTTCCAGGGCAGGGAACAGAAGGGCCGTTATCTGGGAGATGTGCCAAACAACTGCACAAAGGGCATCCCCTTTCACAGGTAGATTATACTCACACCTACACCTGGCCTGGCCTTTCCATTGTTCAAGTAGTCAGGATGGAACCAATCCCAGTGAGAAGAAAAACTGTTCCAGAACATGTTTGCAGGGGGAGGTTCGCCTTACCCTCAGGTATGGGCCCGAGCCCTGACCAGGGGAAGAACAGAAGTTGGATTTTGGCAGAGCAGGGCTCTGTGGGATTGCCTAGGGTCAAACCCAGAACAAGGGATGTTAAATTGAGTAAGGTTACCCCAGGTATTTTTAACTGACTGGTCAGGGGTTTCGGAGACCCACAAGCTAGTGCCAGGCTTAAACGATGAACCCCTGGATACTTTCTTCAAAAGACCTCTTGAACAGTAGCGGCTGCTACTGACCAGGGGTGGTAGCCAGGGGATGGAAGGAGGGGAGGAAATTATAATTTTAAAACTGCACTTACCTTTTCTCTGCAGACTGCGGCTGCCGCCTCTTTATTCTCCGTCTTCCTCTCCACTCTGCAGGAAGCACCCAGTCTGCCAAAATCCCCTGACCAATCACAGTGCTGCCATAGCAGCGTTGTGATTGGTCTGAGCACCGTGCTTCGGCACTCAGACAGGGACTGGCAGGCTCTGCATGTTCTCCACCTAGGCTGTAATGTAACCTGGGTGGAGAACATGCAAAGTGGGCATGATGCCTTGGCTGGCCCAAGATGGCTGTTCAAAGCGTCATGCACATTTTAGGTACTGCTACCACTCCTTCCCCTGTGATGAGCGGGAGCTCGGACACGCGCCTCCTGGCTTTAGCTGAAAGCTGAATGCAAAAAACGAAATGATAATAACTGCATACATTTTTATTGCATTCAGGTTGCAGCTGAAGCAGTGGGACGACACTCGTCCGCCTTAGTGGAGGAGCCGCCACTGCTCTTGACCTGTGGAAAACAGAAGAAGGACTGCTACTGCAGTTGAACCTGTGAAGAGAAACCCCCAAAGGCTGGATGCGCTCCCACTTGTACTGAGGACTGAAGAGTGGACTCCAACGGCTAGTTGGCAATCCTCTGGTTAAGCTCCAGGTACCCAAAAGCTGCAACATTCCAAATACCAAATAAGTATGGGATTACACTCCAATTTAAGGAGTCAGTAAAGGTTTACAGAATCTTTAAATGGGATTGCCACACTTGAATAAGTATTTTTGCAGTCACAAACTCCAAACCAGAGAGTTTGTGATCATAAAAATGCTTTGTACATCTGGCCCACTTCCCTTCTAGCAATAGGTCAACGCTCTCCTTCTCACAAGCTGCAACAAAGGGTGGTCTCCAACCCCCAATCTCCACTTAGCTAAATTAAAGAATACTGGCATTGACCAGAGCAATCACTCAGGGATTTCTACAGAGGGGAAGCTGCTTGGTTGACATACCAGAAGAGAGAAAAAATGATGTGATTTGCAAAATAAGCAAGAATAGTCTGGTAAGTTGTAGCTCAGACTCAATGAAACTTAGTACAAACTATTTATATGTAAGCTACAAAAGGCGGCATTCAGAATCACAACAGCAGCGGGGGTAGGCACAGACATATGGGTGGCGATGCTATTTTTATTGCTCCAACCCATAGGCACCTCTCATCTGTGGGGGGCGATGATCAAACTCACTCCCTTCATGGGCCACCTTGAGTGGTGGAGCCTCTTGCAGGGCGGTGCCTGGTGCTGTTGTGGTGTGGAGTGTGGCAGTTTCGTCTTAAGGATTTTTGGAGCCCGCGCTAGACATATTTTGGGGGCCCTTTGTTCAGAACAACTGTGAATTTTATTACCCATTTTCTGCTAATTCAAGCGTGCATTTTATCAAGCAAACTTTCAGAAATTGGGTCGCTCAAAAATAGTTGAAATATACCTTGGCAGGGGCCCTAAAGATCCTTAAGATTACTTTAGGCAAAAAAAGATGCAAGTAGAGGTAGGCAGAGAGGGGAGAAGTTGACCTACAGAAATTGACAGTGGAGAGACAGAGCTTAGAAGGTTGGGAATTTGCCCATTACTAATAATACCTCAGGAGGATTGGACGTCAGTAATTCCCCAAACAGGGCCCTAATGTGATGAGAGCCACAAACTACTCTGCTAATGCTCAGCTGTACTAGTGTGCATTGTTTAATCAAAATTCTCTTCATGAAAGGTAAACAGCACATGACCCTTGGCACTCAGTCATGCAAGTATGCTGTATACTCCTATAGCCCAAAGGGGGCAGCCATTGGCTATGCACCATAGGCTGAAGTAGGTCAGTGGACCCAGCACGACAAAGGCAAGGCCGATACCCGTGCCAATGGGCCTGGACACAGAAGGTGCCTTCAGCCGTGCCATTTGCCCAGTTCACCGCCAATCTGAGCATGGCCTTGAGAAATGCCCACGGGCACTGGGTGTGACCTTCAGCCATGCCTAGTAGTGGGGTAACAATCGCCGCCACAGCCCCTACTCTGCGGGGGCCCTAATCTCCATGGGCCCCTCTGCACTGTGCACGGGTAGGCCTGAGAGCTCCTGACTGGGTCCAGAGCGTGGGGGGACACCCTCCATGCACTTTGTTGACCCCCCTGCGGTATTGTTGCACGACTGATGCCCTGCATCCAATCCCGTGACCACCAGAGAGTTCTGCACACTGGATTTAGACGCGCCTGCTGCCAGGCCCCGCTCCTCCAGTTTTTTAAGCTCAGGCACTGACTGTGCCCAGGTTGTGTTTGGTGAACTCCCACCCGGTATACAGACATAATATCGACAATAAAAATATCGAGGTAGTTAAATATCGAGTTTAAAATATCGAGTAGACATAATATAGATAAGACAGAATATAGACTACAAAAATATCGAATAGAAGGACAATAATATCGAATCAAAAATATAGAATGGACAGAATATCGAATGGACAGAATATAGACAACAGAAATATTGAGGGACAGAATATAGACAACAAAAATATCGAGGGACAGAATATAGACAACAAAAATATAGATGGATAGAATATAGACAACATAAATATCGAATTTTAGGTAAGTAACTAAGTCAATTTATGGTATTTAATTTTTGCGTAATATAATTCTGGAGCGGGTTGGTGGTTTATAGGGGAATAGGGTGGGAAGTAATTTTATTATAATTATTTAAATATTTTAATTTATTGGTATTTATGTACTATTAATAGTTAATTAATTATTAATTGGCAATTAATTAAAATATAATTGGTAAATAATTTTTAATAATTGATTAATTGATAATTATGTGAATTTTATTTCTTTCTTTTCTGGAGCAGGTTGTGGGTTTATAGGGGAATAGGGTGGGAAGCAATTTAATTATAATTAATTACATATTTTACATTATTGGTATTTATGTACAATTAATTGTTAATAATTTATTGATTGGAAATTAATCAAAATAGAATTGGTAATTAATTTTTATTAATTGATTTATTAATAATTATGTGAATTTTAATCATTTATTTTCTGGAGCGGGTTGTGGGTTTATAGGGGAATGGGGTGGGAAGTAATTCAATTATAATTAAATAAATATAATCATTTATTTGTATTTATTTACAATTAATTGTTTATTATGTTTTAATTGGCAATTAATTAAAATATAATTGGTAATTAATTTTTATTAATTGATAATTATGTTAATTGTATTCATTTATTTTCTGGAGTGGGTTGTGGGTTTATAGGGGAATAGGGTGGGAAGTAATTTAATTATAAATAATTTAAAAAACATTATTGGTATTTATTTAGATTTAATTGTAATTTAATTTGTAATTGGTAATTAATTTTAATTGGTAATTAATTTTTATCAATTGATTAATTGATAATTATGTTAATTGTATGTATTTAATTTTTGTAGTGGGTTGTAGGTTTATAGGGGAATTGGGTGGGAAGTCATTTAATTGTAATTAATAAATTTATTAATATATAAATTGGTATTTATTGTAAATTAATTGTTAATTATTTTTAAATGTTTTAATAATTTATTGTTATTTGTAAATATTTTGTATTAATAGGTAATAATTTTTTAGTAATTAAATTAATTTTATTATTTTAAATTGAATAATTATTATAATATCTTAAATTGGGATTTAATTTTAATTAATTTGTAATTGGTATTAATATTTAATTTATTTTCAAATCTATATGAAGTATTTACTTTCCCTACTGTTGCACTGACTGGAGTGGGAATAGTAATTTTTTCCCCTACACTATCCAACGCTTACCCTACTGTTGCACTCTCTGGAGTGGGAATAGTAATTTTTACTCCTACGCTATCCAACGCTTTCTCTACTGTTGCACTCTCTGGAGTGGGAATAGTAATTTTTACCCCTACGCTATCCAACGCTTTCAATACTGTTGCACTCACTGGAGTGGGAATAGTAATTTTAATTTCTATGCTATCCAACGCTTTCCCTACTGTTGCACTCACTGGAGTGGGAATAGTAATTTTTACCCCTACGCTATCCAACGTTTTCCCTACTGTTGCACTCACTGGAGTGGGAATAGTAATTTTTACCCCTACGCTATCCAATGTTTTCCCTACTGTTGCACTCTCTGGAGTGGGAATAGTAGTTTTTACCCCTATGCTATCCAACGCTTTCCCTACTGTTGCATTCACTGGAGTGGGAAAAGTAATTTTTACCCCTACGCTATCCAACGCTTTCCCTACTGTTGCACTCTCTGGAGTGGGAATAGTAATTTTTACCCTCCCACTATCCAACGCTTTCCCTACTGTTGCACTCTCTGGAGTGGGAATAGTAATTTTTACCCCTACACTATCCAACGCTTTCCCTACTGTTGCGCTCTCTGGAGTGGGAATAGTAATTTTTACCCCTACGCTATCCAACGATTTCCTTACTGTTGCGTTCTTTGGAGTGGGAATAGTAATTTTTACTATCCAACGCTTTCCCTACTGTTGCACTCTCTGGAGTTGGAATAGTAAGTTTTACCCCTATGCTATCCAACGTTTTCCCTACTGTTGCACTCTCTGGAGTGGGAATAGTAATTTTTACCCCTACGCTATCCAACACTTTCCCTACTGTTGCACTCACTGGAGTGGGAATAGTAATTTTTACCCCTACGCTATCCAACGCTTACCCTACTGTTGCACTCTCTGGAGTGGGAATAGTAATTTTTACCCCTACGCTATCCAACGCTTACCCTACTGTTGCACTCTCTGGAGTGGGAATAGTAATTTTTACCCCTACGCTATCCAACGCTTTCCCTACTGTTGCACTCTCTGGAGTGGGAATAGTAATTTTTACCCCTACGCTATCCAACGCTTACCCTACTGTTGCACTCTCTGGAGTGGGAATAGTAATTTTTACTCCTACGCTATCCAACGTTTTCCCTACTGTTGCACTCTCTGGAGTGGGAATAGTAATTTTTAAACTCCCACTATATAGTAGTAACATTAATCTCCAGAGTTATCTTGATATTTTTATTGTTGCTGAAAACTGCTGGACATACAAGGAACTCTGCAGCAGGGGCTTTTAAACATTTAAGTTATTTCTAAACACTTCACCCCCGAGCTCAGTGCCAGGTGCAGCTGCACCAGTCGCACCACCTTAAAGCAGGCCCTGGTCACGCCTGCGTAAGGATTGGCATGCTCTTTTCCTCTCTCAGCAGACAGGTTAGCTTCCATCCACTCCAGGTCAAGGGAACAGCTTAGGCCAGTTTAAAGGTGATGTCTCATTAACTCTGGAAGCTGGCTATCAGACAGACACAGCGGTTGTCTGCTTTCTCTGTGGAGCACTTCCTTTTACACTCTAAGAGACCTTAGATCTGGAACATTAAGTGGGTTAGAGGCTCCCACTTTTATGCAGCGATGGGATGCCGAGTCTCTGCAGGGCCTGCGCTAGGCATGGGCAGCGTGGGCAGCTGCCCAGGGCCTCGCACTCAGCCCACCAGCATGGGGCCACGCACTGGTGATGTGTCCTGTCGGTTACCTGGCGATCCATTTAAAAGAAAGGTGTCACCTTTCTTTGAAATGGAGGGGACCCCCTCCCCGGGCCTCTCAGGGAGGGTATCTGGATACATAAGGGAGAGAGACCCTCCCTTCAATTGAAAGGACACCCATTCACAGACTCTGTGGGAGGTCCATTGTCCATCATTTTGGCGCCCCCATAGTTTTAACTTTTAGCCCACAAGCATTTCTCACACCTATCGGACTGAAGGTGTGAGAAATGCTTGTGGGCTCAAAGTTTAAACTGTGGGGGGCAACAAAATGCTGGACAATGGGCCTCCCACAGTGTCTGTGAATGGTCTCCTTGCAAGGGGCCCCTTATCTACATTAGAGGGGCCTCGCACATTCCCTTTTAGCCCAGGGCCTCGCAAATCCTAGAACCGGCCCTGAGTCTCTGCATTTTCAGGCCCAGTTTGGGGTTGTTCTTCTTTCAAATGTCATCTCCAAGCTGTTCTCGAGACACAGCCCTTGTACAGAGTGACGCTGCTCACAGCAGGGCAGTCTCTAGCCTGAAGAAGCCACAACAGAGGCACAAAGAGGTGTGAGCTTTCTACATGTGTCTCTCGAGAAACACAGTGATCAGGGCAGAAACAAAAGCCTAGTGGCCTCACCTAAATTACCTTTTTCACCTGTACAAACAGAGACTGCACTCCCACCAGCCACCAAATAGGCACTTTTAGCATAAAACCTTATTACATTCCTAAAAGAGCTCTATTTCCTCTTTCCCCACTTCAGTGTCTAGATATCCTCTCTCCAGCTTCAGAATTGTCAGCAATGCACATTCACTGTCTGGTAAAACAGCCTCATCTCAATCTTATGAACAGGAACAGGCCCTGGACTTCCAAAATGGAAGCATCGGCTCACAATTCCTCATGCACACAATGCTTGTACCACGTGGGCCACATATACACAGGCACATGACATACACTTGAGATGTTAGTGCTAGGTTCTGGGTTGACATATAGAACTGAAACTTTGTGCGAGTGGACCAGCTGGCCTTCACTCCAGTGAGGCATATAAAAACTAATGGTTAACATACGGTATACTGTCCCCGCCGCTCTGCGTGTTAACTCCACATCAGGGACAGGAGTAAAGAGTTAGTTAAATGAGGGCAGGTCCATAACCTCACTCATGTGAAGTGGCAGGCCCTGGCCTTTCTGCACACACCAGATTAGTTTGAGGATGGGTCAAATTAAACAAACATCTGCAATGCAATAGGTCTCGCATTATTAAAGTTTGAGCTATTGGCACTGCTAATAATAATGCAACACCAACAGCTCAAACATTCAGTAATGCGAGACCTGTATCTCTTCCCATTCAACGCTTAACTCCTTGGTGTGTTGCTCTTTCATGTGAACTTGATCTTGATAGGGTACATGTAAACATGAAGAATACAATTAGATCCTCTAGGACAAAATGAAACACACCAAAAACAGTTAGATATTTGTTGAAAAAAGATATTAGAATCACTTTAATATCTCAAATTTGAAGAAATAAAACACCGTAGCTCAAAGTGTGTAGAAAGATGCAGTGATTTTATCCTTCCTTATAATTACCTTAGGCATAAAAAAGTAAACATGCTGCCCAAATACCCCCTTTCTGCTTAACATTATTCATCAGGAAAAACAGAGCAGAAGTAAAAAGTAAGCTTCGTTTTTGAAATATTGGTCCCTGCCGTGCCTTCCCATTGGTTGCTGGCTCTGGCAGCAGACCTGGTGACATCAGAACTCAACTGTATAAGGCTCCTACAGTTGGACGGCTACATCTTTTCTTTATCACATGCGAGTAGGTGCATCATAGTCTTCTTATAACCATGCATATGTAAACACTCTTGACATGTTATGACATTATTGATAACATCATCAATGGCAACTAAAGTGACCTCAATGATGACATCACTGCATGCTTAGGGAGTACATCACAGTTACTTAAGTTAACTATAACTGTTGAATTTCAGTGTTTTTTAAGTTTCAAATGTTATGTTTTAACTGACATTTTCACCTAATTATAACATTGCTTTCATTTTTTTCAGGTTTTTATATAAATTAAGATAATATTAACATACCCAGCCATAACATCCCACTAACCTTTGTTTCTTTTTCAATTAATTTCTAGGGATTTTCTAACATAAACTGAGATTTTATTATGATACGTAACCATGCCAACCACCTGGGCGCAGCAGTGGTTGGTCTGCGGCTAGGCCCTGTGCCACAAACCCGCACAGCTGGCCCACCACCACTGATAATAATGGAAGCTCAATAGTACTTTATGTAGAGCACATTCTCACAATATCACAGTGCAAAAGGCATTACTCTCCTCATATATGCATATGTAGTTTAGGCAGTGCTTAATTTGAGCCGGTGATTTCCGGTGCTTGGCACCAGTACTTATGAAAGTCTGCACATGGTGGCCTGTCAGTCGCATTTAGAGATTAGGACAACAGCTGTTTATTAATTCAATGCACAATAATGAATGACTAATACCTGCCTCCCAGGGCGTTTTTACAGCTTTGCGGGCCTGGAATTGTCACGAGTGTGATGATTAGTAGTGTGTTGGAGCTGTCATTGGCAACACTGGCAGAGACAACTGGTGGTGCAAGCGGCAATGGCCTCTTGGCGAGGGCACTGGCATATTTTTATTTTTATTTTACAAATTAAGCACTGGGTTAATGCCATGCTGCCCCTTCATGAACATGAATTATAAACATTTTAAGCCAGCCCTGGACACAATCTCATGGTGTGGAAGCAGAGAGTTAAACAGTGAAGTGCTAAAGGAAGATCCTGGCCCAGTAAACCCAGAGGATTCAGCTACGTTATGGCTAAAACATGGGATTTATCCTCTGCTCGTTATTTTTAAATTAGTGGATCTGCTTGTTATTATACTTGCTTTAAAAAATAATTTATCGGAAAACATTTTTACTGGCATGTGGTGTGTGTGTGTGCGTGCATGCGTGTTCGCCCAGTGCAGTGTACACAATTGACTGCCATGTATCACGTATTCCCCGCTTCGTGCCACAGGTCTGCGAGTCCGTGGTTTCATAACAGAGTAAATACGGGGGCTGCATCCTCCTTGCTCAGCAGGGGCAGCATCCGTGCTCCACCGCATCCACTGACAGCAGACTGAGCTGGGACTGAGTATCAGGGATTGAGAAAGAAGGCGGATAACACAGCATGCTCTCTAGGAAATTGGCAGTTCCGCGGGGTCTCAGGAGGCGAATACTCCCTCCAGGGCCTGCTGGCGACCCCCGTGTGGACGCAGAGGTTGAATAGCCCTTTTAGTCTCTGGGTGATGACCAGGAGGTGAATATTAGTGTTAACCCCAGTGGGCTCAGTGGGCGTATACCACTGCCAGTCTCAGTGAGAGGGTAGCCAGTGGGCTTAGAAGACTATTGTCCCACTCACTCTCTGTGGGTGATGTCCAGGTGGGCACAGTGGGTGAACACAAGTATGTATTGGTTCTTGTAGGCATTGAGTGCACCCGGTGGGGTCAGAGGGGGTATGACCCTGTCCGTCTCTGAGAGGGAGTCATGGGTGGGCTCAGATGGGTAATATCAACCTCAATATACGTGGGTGCTCTCATGATGGGTCAAGGTAGTCGGTATAGCTGTCATTCCCTGTGAGCCTTGGGTGCCCCCCGGTGGGCTCAGGGGGGACATTCTCTGTGGGCAGCGGGTGAATATTAATGTAAATATAACAACATGTAATGTAATGTGGGGGGGGCATTGGGGCCACCCTCCTAGTCTAAGCCTGCAGCCCTCCTGCACCGGGCATCCTTTATGGCCCAGAGAACCACCTCCTTTGCCACCTGTCTGAATGCCACCTGGTGAATGGGGGAGGTGCCCCGCCATAGGCTCTGTCAGGCTGTCTAGAGCCAAGTTAATACCCTCAACCAATGGGCTGTCAAATGTCATCACTGCAGCCTGCGTGACAGGAGGGAGGGCAGCGGCTGTAAACAGAAGCAGAGAGTGAAGGAGGAGGCGGCGACCACACCACCGGCAGCAGGGGCAGGGCCACCGGCAGCAGGGGCAGGGCCACCGCCAGCAGCCATTAATGCCCCTCTCTCCAAACCGCAAGGAATTTCAGACACAGAATCCGTGCCTTGGTCATCTCGGATCAGAACACACGCGCCAGAAGCCCCTGCAAGGATGAGCGCGTGGCGCTGGGCCGGTTCAGCGAGAGGGAACGCAGAGCCCGACTGACAGCCAGTCTCCGGAGGTGGGCGGTGGAGACCCGTCAAGTCTGCGAAGCTACAATTAGGCCTGACATTTCGTTTCTGGGTCCTCAGCCACTCGTGTGCCACATGTAATAAAAACAAAAGCAGCACTGAAAGCGATCGCTATAATTAAAAAAAAAATTAAAAGCCTGTGAGTGGTGCGCCACTGCAGGCATATGTCTTCAATTATCGCGCCTGTGTCGGCACGATAATTGAAGATATATGGGCTTTGGTGCGCGTAACAGACACCAATAGGCCATGGGCGGAGCTACGCGACCGCCTATGGCCTATTGCGTTGTTCTGTTTAAAAACAACATGCACGCAAAGCCCAATCAAAATGGACCTAAGAAATGAACACGCAGCAGCATGTGGAATTTCCAGGTCCATTTTGAAAACCCCTACAACACGGCTCGCCTAGGCGAGCGCTGCTGCGCAGTGCATCACTAGGGCTCACCCTAAAAACCAGGAGGCCAGATACATGCAGTCAGCCAATCAGGGCAGAGGAACACGACTGTGCACTGCGAATGGCCCCTCTGGTCCCCACATCCTGTGCAAGACAAAAACAATAATAGGCTGAAGGTATCTTTCAAGAATGTGTGCCTCACATTTGGCCAATTACAACATATGGATTTATCAATTCTGAGACAAGTGCTAACAATTAAAACAAAGGCTTTACTTTCAACGTGAAAATCTAAGCCAGTGTATGAAGCTAAACAGTTTCACATAACCTGTGCTACCCCGCAATTAGAGCTGTTTGTGCAGGGTCAGAACAACCCCCCCCCCACCCCCCGCAAACGTTAGTGCAGCCGGAAAGAGTGTGCGTTGTTTGTCACAATACTTAGCCATAACTGCTGTTTAATTTTTAACTAACGCATGTTTTCTTGGACTGGGCACTAGATGGCAGTATCTCCCCATACTAGTGTTGAACGGAATTTAGGACACAATGGACAGACATTCCTGCAAAACGACCTTCAATGTACCTTTAAACGTTTTTTTGTGAATTTATGAATGAAAATGTGTGTTGAGATCTGTAAAGTAAAATAACGTTTCTTTTGTTAATAAACTTCAAATAGTCCGAGTGCAAAGTGGCCTACACTGTAAAGACTTAGGACTCGTAGCAGTTGTACGCAAAATTGTATTGCAAAATATTGGTCACAAAGTGTGCCCAGTATTTTTGTGACCAGGAAAAGTTATTAAGTACCGATCTATGGCGTTGATGTACAAAGCCATTGTGTGGTCGCCAAACCTGAAAAAAATATAAAGTTTTGTTATGTTGTTGTGGTTATAGCTCTTAGAAGAAGAAGTAAGAGATTGCAGTACTTCTCACACTGAGGTATTGGCTCAGCCATTGGATATCTTGAGGATGAATGCCCCCCATGCATGTCTCTGATCTTCAGCGGATTGTGGTTGCTTGACCTGTTGTTTTTACTTAGTAATGGACTATCACGTCCCATACACATCACAAGGCCGGTATAATGCGCATGCTGATTGGTCGGCATTACTCTAGAACCAATAGCAGATAAAGAGGCTTATCTGTTTACTAAAACTTTGTTAGGGATTACTTTCCCTTCTTTTCTTTCATGACATCATTAAGGATGTCTTTATTTAGGTTGGTTTGATTTTTTTTTTTAACTGCAACATACCTTTTAAATTATATAGAAATTAAATGTTTATTGATTGGATATTTTAACCCCATCAAAACGTTTTCCTTGAATAATCACAGCGGGTTTCCCTTTAAGAGATTCAGGTTCACCAATCACAGTAAATGTACATCAATGTATAGTATAAATCTGAATACCACCACTCAGGCGAACTGGGATCTTTTTCTACACCGGTGACCTGGTGCTATGACTTACCTTGGTTTTGGTGTGAAGTTAACTGATAACTATGCGTTTTGGGTCTCTCGTCTGTTTATTTTAAACATCGATAATGTACTTTTTTTCTCTTCACTTCCACCCTTGTATTTCCTTATGCACTTGAAGTTCAGATAAATTCACTCTTTGTAATACTAAAAGTGATAAGTTGTGCTGAAATAATTACTAGTGTGGTTACTGTTTGTTTCATTCATTTATTTATCTTTTATCTCTCTCTCCTCTATTCCAAAGTCCAATTGGTTCCTTTCTTTGTTTTGATAATTGGTCTGTTAAAATATCTTATGTTCAGGTTTATTAATAGTTTTGGCCTTGAGGAAGCAAAATTAGAATTTGTAAAAGTCGTGAAACAAGTGTTGGCCTATCTTCATTTTTTAAATTTCTTACCATGAATAAGAATTATAAACAGATGTTTGACCCTTCCGAAAATATTGTCCTTTGTTTACCTAATCATAATCACATTGAAGAGACGCCCTCTACGAAGAATACTTCTAAGGCACTAGCATTACTGATTACCATAAATGAGGCAAAGACCTCAAACATTGTCTTTTTTCATATATTCTTGATGCCAGGGGTTAGGTGCTGGAACAACACTGAAGTCTATTAACCCCTCCCCTGCTGATGACGGAACCGCTCCGTCATCAGCCGCGGTGGCGCTGTGCTGATGATGGAGCGGTTCCGTCATGGCCCGCCCGACGCTCCTGCGTGGCGCGAATTCCGCGCCTGCGCTGAGCGTTCTATTGAGCGGGCGGGGCCATGACGGAACCGCTCCGTCATAAGCACAGCGCAACCGACGCTGGTGATGGAGCGGTTCCATCACCAGCATGCGCCCGCCGCATTTCCGCCCCGCCCCCTTAGCACTGCGGCGGAATAGCCGCCGCAGTGAAGGGGTTAAGTCTAGCAGACGCCACTTTTCCCCTCATTTGTTTCGCTTTATAAACCGCTTTTCATTATGCATTAACCCCCTTTGTGTTTTGGTAAAAGGCTACAGAATCAGGAAGGGTTTTCAAATCCTTATCAAAAAGCTATTTGTTAGTGGTATGTTTAGGGTATCCCTTCCAAATTGCAATTCGTAAAGATATGTATCTATCGGCCTGATGTACAAAGCCATTTCATGATCACAAAGACCTCACTTTGAAAATTCACAGGGTTTGCGAGTGCAAAATGTTTTTTTATTCTAGTAAACCCGTTTTGCGGTTCGGAATCATGTTACTGGATTGCAAAATCGGTTTAGAAAGTCATAACAAATTGTCATTTGGAAATGGCATGTTTAGGGCGCCCCTTCTAAAAAGCTATCGGTTATGGTCTTTACCAATGTTTTGCAACCATAACCCAGTCGCAAAACATTGAAATCTCACCAATACCTCAAAGGAGGTGGTAGCCTATTCACAAATCAGAACAGGTCCGCCTTGTGAATGATAAATGCATTTGTTGTTGAGTATACAGGACACTTTTTCTTTTGCAAATGAGGTGCACCCTTCTTTTTGATGTTCGTATAAACTTTTACGCCCACATTGATGCAAATAATACTGACTTGAAATAGACAACCCCAACACCCTCATTCAAGATACCACATTGGTACCTATTCGGAATTCAGAGTCTGAAAAAATGTTTCCGACTCCTAAAACAGAATTCGTACATATATAAAAACATATTAATGGTGGCAAATGTTGCATTTGGAGCATTTAGGACCATTAAAATTCTTACTATATCTGTCGTTTAATTTTGAGTGCTTTCCAAAGGTTCAAAATCTATGCTTTTAGCACATCAATGTTCTAAATTCTTTATAAGAAGACAAGAAATATCGATGAACCCCACTTTAGGTGGACCCCCATAATGAGAAGGGTTAACATAAACTCCCAGCTATCTCTGCACAGCTGTGTGCACGTTCCTACCTATACCATGAGTCGAATTTGCTATTGACACGTACACGTGTGTCTGCATTTGTAAGTAGCCGACCAGGGCAGTGCAGGGTTCATCGCTTAATTTGTAAGAAAATACATTTCAGCACCCAAAATATGTATTTAGATGCCATAACTAACACGCCCACTGCCTCAGTTGGTGCCCACCATTGACAGCTGGTGCTGCCCAGAGTCAACGCGTATGGCGACCAAGGACCCAGCACTTGTCATCTCTTCTGAAATCTGGCTGGCGATCTCTAACTTAGTGCAAAATGAATCAACATTTAATGCAGGTGCAAAGTCACTAGAGCTGATGCAAACTGGTGCAAAGTGTTGCTTCGTTTTTTACTTTTCAGTGCAAAACTTGTTTTGTGTGAAAGTTGCCTAAAAGTAAAGCAAAAACCCCTATCTACTGACAAAGGAAGGTAAATAGAGCTTTGCTCCAAGAAAATCACACCTACTTGAGGCAGGCTCGGTCGAAAATATGGGTTTATTTTTCCAAAGCTGTGAAATTTGGAATGTTGGTGCAAACAGCGTCCTGTGCTCCGCTGTATTTCTTTTTCCGTGCGGTTTCTCCTAGTAGGAGAGGATAAGTGGGCCCTTGATTCCTTTCCGGGTCATTTACCATACTTGGTTCCCTTCCCTTGCACTTCGGGTCATGTAATGTCGGTCTGGGTTGACAGCACAACTGTCTGCAAGATCTGTTGCCCACAATATACAGAGAGTTGGCTTTGGGTCAGCCCCCTTCAGTCATTGGCATAGTTGGATCAGCCTCTTTCAGCCACTTGCTTGGGACGTGGTCAATCACATCTTACATCAGCACAGAGGAGCATCTATCTCTTCTGTTATGCTATTGGCTGACGGTGTGCTAATCCATCTCCTATGAATTGCTTGCACTGCACTGAGTGAGAATGAGTGAGACTGATTGCAAGTGAACCGTTCCCGAGTCCTGCGAGACGAAGTTTGTCTCACTCTCTGGAATTCGAGCCAAGGACATCGCCCACCACTTTTGAAGGTCACCAGCCGCCACTTAGGCAGACAGCGGGTGCCAATCACCACAGGCCTCTACACTGCTACTGTGGTGATGCTGTGAGCTGACAGGGGCTGTAGGTGACAGAATGCCCCTCTCTCCTGCACAGAAAGAGACAGTGAATGAGTGTCGAGCACCCCCAAGCCTGAGCTCCACCACTGCCTGATGCTGCAGGCAGCCTCCACCTCTCCCACAAATGCTGAGTCATAAACAAAAATTTGCCATATACACCCCAAAACTAGTCGCCTTCTTTTTGTGTGTAATGTGTACAGCATACGCAATAAACACACAACAGAAATATAATAAACATTTTAGACAAAGCCCTTTGGCAATAAACACATTTATGACTAACCATGTTTATAAAGTGTTATTTCATTGTATGGGTTAGAAGCAACCGTGTTAAGTCACGCAAAGGATTGTGATGGAATAGACCCCAGAATATCCTGCCCTCTCTACAAGTGCTTTGCCAGACTGAGGAAGTCACTCCAACACGGTTGTGGAATGTTCAGCCCAGCGAAGATCAGCTCAGGCAGCCAGGCACCTGAGCATTTAGCACAAGTTTCGCTCCTGGATGCCTGACCTGAACAAGAAGAGTGTCTGTCAAATCAGTCATGGGCCTGCTCCAATGGCAACAAACATAAAGAGTCGGAAGGTCTGTTAAACGACGTAGCTGAGTATATGAGGTCCTAATGAAGTGACCCTATTGGATTGCACTGAACCAGGCCAAGTGGTCACATGACACTAGTATGTGTTAGATATCCTATCAGCCCACCCATCTGGCGGAGCCTCGTCATGTAGGACGTCTAACCAGGGTGGTGAGTCCAAGCCCAGATGAATTGGCCAGACAACACACACTACTGGTAAAAGTGTCCGTGCCACAGAGTGGTGCTGAAAAAGTGCAGTGCAAAACAGGGAATAAAGAATAAGTGATCTTAAAATGACGGTCGAGGCAAAGAAAATTGTTTTTATTGAAGATATTCACCAAGACGCCAGATTAAAAAGAAGTGTAGAACAGTGTGAAAAAATCACTGTGATGCTTTGCTATGTTATGAATTAGGCCAACATGTTTCTGCCGAAGGTGAAACTACACCGGCATTCTTCAGGGCCAACTACAAAACGATGTTGCTACTGCAAAGGTACACTCAGACAATTTATACAAAGTGAAACAAAAACAGGACAGACCAAATTATTTGTTAAAGACCTGTCCAAACTACTGGTGAGGTCATGTAGACCATCCTACCATATCCTCCAGATCAGAAGGGGAGGCCACCCCTTCGGCTTAGGTGTCTGCCTGGGGGTACCGACGGAGAGAGCGGGGCCTCAATCTCCGAGCCGTCGCCGGGTGAGGTGAGGCTTGACTCCCACATATTGCTGGGATTACTTCCTCTATCAACATCGTTTTGTAGTTGGCCCTGAAGAATGCCGGTGTAGTTTCACCTTCGGCAGAAACATGTTGGCCTAATTCATAACATAGCAAAGCATCACAGTGATTTTTTCACACTGTTCTACACTTCTTTAGGGCTCGCCTGCTGATGCGCTTCTGCGCATCGCTGGCGAAGCTCTATTACGGCTTATCCAGTGTTGAACCACCACTGGCGATTCCACTGGCCATTCCTTCAAGTGCATGTGCTTTTTAGGTCATTGCGCAAGCGCAAGCCCTAAAAAGCGCGTGCACAATGCCACCAGCCGCCTGCCTGCCTGCCTGCCTCGCATTACCAGATCAAAGGCAGCCCAGCCCCCCTCCCACAAGCTTCTTAGCGTGTGCTCTGCCTCAGGCCGGCATTTCTCCTCCCCTCTGGCAAACAGATAGCCGCAATAACACCCTCCCTGCTCAGCTTTTTTCTCAATTTCTCCCCGTCTACACTTCCCATTAGGAGCCCTTCCTCCCCCCAGATAATCTATCTCCATAAGAGATAAGCAGCTCTTCCACCATCTCAAACCCGTATTAGTGCACGATTAATGAACCAACAGCGCCACAAAGACACCATTTGTTAAAGCAATGGACCTAGCGGCTCCTCACTATGCATGTTTTTACTTAGAAAATCAGCACAATGCAGCAGTGTGACATCAAGCCAGGTTCATCGACATCACTGCAAAAGTAAAGTTTTTATTCCCCATTTCCTCTTCAAGAAAGTGACTGCGCATCAGCCTCTACGGATCAGAAAGCGGAGCCCCTCCACTGACCGGGCTGCGAGTCAAATGGCCATGTTTCACAAATTATGGTTTTCGTGGTCTTATTCTGGAGTAGCCCTGTTGGCAAGAGAGGAAAGAGCAAGGCTCTGACAGTCAGTCCTCCTCTGCTTCATAGTATGCCGCGCCACTATAGTAAGTTGAACAAGGGATATTATTTAACAGAAAGAGGCAACCTGCATCTATTCACGGAAATACATTGAGCAGTCTACATTTTTATTTTTTAAAGCTACATACAATGCACCATAACTATTCTAGGTCTACAAATGGAAATACATAACAAGCAACATTTTTATTTATTTTTTAAGAGGTGCATACTTAAAAAAATGATTACAAAAATTAAACATCAACTAGTAATTAAAAAACCTAGCAATTAAGATATGCCAAGTCAAATAATAACTTTTGTCGCCAATTAATTATCAGTGTCTGGAATGGATATGGTCACACCCTCACTCACCCTCAACCCCTCACCCTCACTCACCCTCAACCCCTCACCCTCACCCTCACTCACCCTCAACACCTCACCCTCAACCCCTCCCTCACGCTCACCCACCCTCACCCTCACTCACCCTCAACTCACCCTCACTCGCCCTCACACGCCCTCACTCACCCTCACCCTCACCCTCACTCACCCTCACCCTCACTCACCCTCACCCTCACTCACCTTCACTCACCCTCAACCTCACTCACCCTCACCCACCCTCAACCCCTCATCCTCACTCACCCTCACCCTCACTCACCCTCAACCCCTCACCCTCACTCACCCTCAACCCCTCACCCACCCTCACTCTCACTCATCCTCTATCACCCTCAACCCCTCACCCTCACTCACCCTCAACCCCTCACCCTCACTCACCCTCAACCCCTCACTCACCCTCAGCCCCTCACCCTCAACCCCTCACCCTCACTCACCCTCACCCTCACTCACCCTCACCCTCACTCACCCTCAACCCCTCACCCTCACTCACCCTCACCCTCACTCACCCTCTAACCCTCACCCTCACTCACCCTCAACCCCTCACCCGCACCCTCACTCACCCTCACCCTCACTCAACCTCAACCCCTCACCCTCAATACCTCACCCTCACTCACCCTCACCCTCACCCTCACTCACCCTCAACCCCTCACCCTCACTCACCCTCAACCCCTCACCCTCACTCACCCTCAACCCCTCACCCTCACTCACCCTCAACCCCTCACCCTCAACACCTCACTCACTCTCACGCTTACCCATCCTCACCCTCACTCACCCTCAACACCTCACCCTCACTCACCCTCAACCCCTCACCCTCACTCACCCTCAACCCCTCACTCACCCTCACTCTCACTCATCCTCTATCACCCTCGACCCCTCACCCTCACTCACCCTCAACCCCTCACCCTCACTCACCCTCAACCCCTCACCCTCACTCACCCTCAGCCTCACTCACCCTCAACCCCTCACCCTCACCCTCACTCACCCTCACTCACCCTCAACACCTCACCCTCACCCTCACTCACCCTCACTCACCCTCAACACCTCACCCTCACTCACCCTCAACCCCTCACCCTCACTCACCCTCACTCACCCTCAACCCCTCACCCTCACTCACCCTCACCCTCACTCACCCTCACCCTCACTCACCCTCACCCCCTCACCCTCACTCACCCTCAACCCCTCACCCTCACCCTCACTCACCCTCAACACCTCACCCTCACTCACCCTCACTCACCCTCACTCACACTCACCCTCAAACTCAACATACATACATACATACATACATACATACCCTCAACCACTCACCCTCACTCACCCTCAACCCCTCACCCTCACTCACCCCCAACACCTCACCCTCACCCTCACTCACCCTCACTCACCCGCACTCACCCTCACCCTCACTCACCCTCACTCACCCTCACCCTCACTCACCCTCACTCACCCTCAACCACTCACCCTCACTCACCCTCACTCACCCTCACTCACCATCACCCTCACTCACCATCACCCTCACTCACCCTCACCCTCACTCACCCTCAACCCCTCACCCTCAACCCCTCACCCACCCTCAACCCCTCACCCTCACCCACCCTCAACCCCTCACTCACCCTCACTCTCACTCATCCTCACTCACCCTCAACCCCTCACCCTCACCCTCACTCACCCTCACCCACCCTCACCCCCTCACCCTAACTCACCCTCACTCACCCTCAACCCCTCACCCTGACTCACCCTCACTCACCCTCAACCCCTCACCCTCACTCACACTCACCCTCACTCACCCTCACTCACCCTCACCCTCACTCACCCTCACCCTCACTCACCCTCACCCACCCTCACCCTCACTCACCCTCACCCTCACTCACCCTCACCCTCACTCACCCTCAACCTCTCACCCTCACCCACCCTCAACCCCTCATCCTCACTCACCCTCACCCTCACTCACCCTCTAACCCTCACCCTCACTCACCCTCAACCCCTCACCCGCACCCTCACTCACCCTCACCCTCACTCAACCTCAACCCCTCACCCTCAATACCTCACCCTCACTCACCCTCACCCTCACCCTCACTCACCCTCAACCCCTCAGCCTCACTCACCCTCAACCCCTGACCCTCACTCACCCTCAACCCCTCACCCACACCATCACTCACCCTCACTCACCCTCACTCACCCTCACTCGCCCTCACACGCCCTCACTCACCCTCACCCTCACCCTCACTCACCCTCACCCTTACTCACCCTCACCCTCACTCACCTTCACTCACCCTCAACCTCACTCACCCTCACCCACCCTCAACCCCTCATCCTCACTCACCCTCACCCTCACTCACCCTCAACCCCTCACCCTCACTCACCCTCAACCCCTCACCCACCCTCACTCTCACTCATCCTCTATCACCCTCAACCCCTCACCCTCACTCACCCTCAACCCCACCCTCACTCACCCTCAACCCCTCACTCACCCTCAGCCCCTCACCCTCAACCCCTCACCCTCACTCACCCTCACCCACCCTCACCCTCACTCACCCTCAACCCCTCACCCTCACTCACCCTCACCCTCACTCACCCTCTAACCCTCACCCTCACTCACCCTCAACCCCTCACCCGCACCCTCACTCACCCTCACCCTCACTCAACCTCAACCCCTCACCCTCAATACCTCACCCTCACTCACCCTCACCCTCACCCTCACTCACCCTCAACCCCTCAGCCTCACTCACCCTCAACCCCTGACCCTCACTCACCCTCAACCCCTCACCCACACCATCACTCACCCTCACTCACCCTCACTCACCCTCACTCGCCCTCACACACCCTCACTCACCCTCACCCTCACCCTCACTCACCCTCACCCTCACTCACCCTCACCCTCACTCACCTTCACTCACCCTCAACCTCACTCACCCTCACCCACCCTCAACCCCTCATCCTCACTCACCCTCACCCTCACTCACCCTCAACCCCTCACCCTCACTCACCCTCAACCCCTCACCCACCCTCACTCTCACTCATCCTCTATCACCCTCAACCCCTCACCCTCACTCACCCTCAACCCCTCACCCTCACTCACCCTCACCCTCACTCACCCTCACCCTCACTCACCCTCAACCTCACTCACCCTCACCCACCCTCAACCCCTCATCCTCACTCACCCTCACCCTCACTCACCCTCTAACCCTCACCCTCACTCACCCTCAACCCCTCACCCGCACCCTCACTCACCCTCACCCTCACTCAACCTCAACCCCTCACCCTCAATACCTCACCCTCACTCACCCTCACCCTCACCCTCACTCACCCTCAACCCCTCAGCCTCACTCACCCTCAACCCCTGACCCTCACTCACCCTCAACCCCTCACCCACACCATCACTCACCCTCACTCACCCTCACTCACCCTCACTCGCCCGCCCTCACTCACCCTCACCCTCACCCTCACTCACCCTCACCCTCACTCACCCTCACCCTCACTCACCTTCACTCACCCTCAACCTCACTCACCCTCACCCACCCTCAACCCCTCATCCTCACTCACCCTCACCCTCACTCACCCTCAACCCCTCACCCTCACTCACCCTCAACCCCTCACCCACCCTCACTCTCACTCATCCTCTATCACCCTCAACCCCTCACCCTCACTCACCCTCAACCCCTCACCCTCACTCACCCTCAACCCCTCACTCACCCTCAGCCCCTCACCCTCAACCCCTCACCCTCACTCACCCTCACCCTCACTCACCCTCACCCTCACTCACCCTCAACCCCTCACCCTCACCCACCCTCACCCTCACTCACCCTCACTCACCCTCACTCACCCTCACCACCTCACCCTCACCCTCACTCACCCTCAACACCTCACCCTCAACCCCTCACCCTCACTCACCCTCACCCTCACTCACCCTCAACCACTCACCCTCACTCACCCTCACTCACCCTCACTCACCATCACTCACCCTCACCCTCACTCACCCTCACTCACCCTCACTCACCCTCAACCCCTCACCCTCTCACCCTCACTCACCCTTAACACCTCACTCACCCTCACTCACCCTCACTCACCCTCAAACTCAACATACATACATACATACATACATACCCTCACTCACCCTCAACCACTCACCCTCACTCACCCTCAACCACTCACCCTCACTCACCCTCAACCCCTCACCCTCACTCACCCTCAACCCCTCACCCTCACTCACCCTCAACCCCTCACCCTCACTCACACTCAACCCCTCACCCTCACCCACCCTCAACACCTCACCCTCACTCACCCTCACCCTCACTCACCCGCACTCACCCCTTACCCTCACTCACCCTCACTCACCCTCACTCACCCTCACTCACCCTCACTCACCCTCACCCTCAACCACCCTCAACCCCTCACCCTCACTCACCCTCAACCCCTCACTCACCCTCACTCTCACTCATCCTCACTCACCCTCAACCCCTCACCCACCCTCACTCACCCTCACCCTCACTCACCCTCACCCACCCTCAAACCCCTCACCCTAACTCACCCTCACCCTCACTCACCCTCAACCCCCTCACCCTCACTCACCCTCACTCACCCTCAACCCCTCACCCTCATCCTCACTCACCCTCACTCACACTCACCCTCACTCACCCTCACCCTCCCTCACTCACCCTCACTCACCCTCACTCACCCTCACCCTCACTCACCCTCACTCACCCTCAACCTCACTCACCCTCACCCACCCTCAACCCCTCATCCTCACTCACCCTCACCCTCACTCACCCTCAACCCCTCACCCTCACTCACCCTCAACCCCTCACCCTCACTCACCCTCAACCCCTCACCCTCACTCAACCTCAACCCCTCACCCTCAATACCTCACCCTCAATACCTCACCCTCACTCACCCTCACCCTCACTCAACCTCAACCCCTCACTCACCCTCAACCCCTCACCCTCACTCACCCTCAACCCCTCACCCACACCATCACTCACCCTCACTCGCCCTCACTCGCCCTCACTCACCCTCACTCACCCTCACCCTCACTCACCCTCAACCTCACCCACCCTCAACCCCTCATCCTCACTCACCCTCACCCTCACTCACCCTCAACCTCACCCTCACTCACCCTCACCCACACTCACCCTCAATCCCTCACCCTCAATCCCTCACCCTCAGTCACCCTCACCCTCACTCACCCTCAACCCCCTCACCCTCACTCACCCTCAACCCCCTCACCCTCACTCACCCTCAACCCCTCACCCACACCATCACTCACCCTCACTCACCCTCATTCACCCTCACCCTCACTCACCCTCACTCACCCTCACTCACCCTCACCCTCACTCACCCTCAACACCTCACCCTCAATGCCTCACCCTAACTCACCCTCAACACCTCACCCTCAACCCCTCACTCACCCTCACTCTAACTCACCCTCACTCACCCTCAACACCTCACCCTCAACCCCAACTCACCCTCACCCACCCTCAACCCCAACTCACTCTCACCCTCACTCACCCTCAACCCCTCACCCTCACTCACCCTCAACCCCTCACCCTCACTCACCCTCAACCCCTCATCCTCACCCTCACTCACCCTCACTCACCCTCACTCACCCTCACTCACCCTCACTCACCTTCACCCTCACTCACCCTCACCCTCACTCACCCTCAACCTCGCTCACCCTCACCCACCCTCAACCCCTCATCCTCACTCACCCTCATCCTCACTCACCCTCAACCCCTCACCCTCACTCACCCTCAACCCCTCACCCTCACCCTCACTCACCCTCACCCTCACCCTCACTCACCCTCAACCCCTCACCCTCACTCACCCTCACTCACCCTCAACCCCTCACCCTCACTCACCCTCAACCCCTCATCCTCACCCTCACTCACCCTCAACCCCTCACCCTCACTCACCCTCAACCCCTCATCCTCACCCTTACTCACCCTCACTCACATTCACCCTCACCCTCACTCACCCTCACTCACCCTCACCCTCACTCACCCTCACTCACCCTCAACCCCTCATCCTCACTCACCCTCATCCTCACTCACCCTCAACCCCTCACCCTCACTCACCCTCACCCACCCTCACCCTCACCCACCCTCACCCTCACTCACCCTCAACCCCTCACCCTCAATCCCTCACCCTCACTCACCCTCAACCCCTCACCCTCACCCACCCTCAACCCCTCACCCACCCTCAACCCCTCACCCTCACCCTCACTCACCCTCACTCGCCCTCACTCGCCCTCACTCGCCCTCACTCGCCCTCACTCGCCCTCACTCACCCTCACTCACCCTCACTCACCCTCACCCTCACTCACCCTCAACCCCTCACCCACCCTCAACCCCTCACCCTCACTCACCCTCAACCCCTCACCCTCAACCCCTCACTCACCCTCACTCTCACTCACCCTCAACCCCTCAGCCTCACCCACCCTCAACACCTCACCCTCACTCACCCTCACTCACTCTCAACCCCTCACCCTCACTCACCCTCAACACCTCACCCTCACTCACCCTCAACCCCTCACCCTCCCTCACCCTCAACCCCTCACCCTCCCTCACCCTCAACCCCTCACCCTCGACCCCTCCCCCTCAACCCCTCACCCTCACTCAGCCTCACTCACCCTCACTCACCCTCAACACCTCACCCTCACTCACCCTCAACACCTCACCCTCACTCACCCTCAACACCTCACCCTCAACCCCTCACCCTCACCCTCACTCACCCTCACAACACATATTGTGTTACAATAGGTGTCACATTTGCAAAAGATAAAACTATTGGCATTGTAAATAACAAAGCTATTAATTCGCTATTTTCAAAACAAGCACATAAATAAAAAATGTGTCCTTTACAATACCAATAGCTCAAACTTTCCTAATGCAAGACCTATTGCATTGCTGTGCTTCTCTCCCCTGCTGCACTCTCCTGCTCTCTAGAGATGTGGCCTAACGACAAGAGCTGCCATCTAAGTCCCGTAAATACAAAATATGTTGCATTCCAAATGCTATAGGTGTCACATTCGCAAAAGTTATAACTATTGGCATTGTAAATGACAAAGCCATCAATTTAGCAATTTTAAAAACCAACAAATAAATAACATATGTCATTTACAATACCAATAACTCCAACTTTTCTAATGCGAGACCTATTGCATTTCCAATGCTTGTTTTAATCTGGCATCTTGGTGAATATCTTCAATAAAAACAATTTTCTTTGCCTCGACCGTCATTTTAAGATCACTTATTCTTTATTCCCTGTTTTGCACTGCACTTTTTCAGCACCACTCTGTGGCACGGACACTTTTACCAGTAGTGTGTGTTGTCTGGCCAATTCATCTGGGCTTGGACTCACCACCCTGGTTAGACGTCCTACATGACGAGGCTCCGCCAGATGGGTGGGCTGATAGGATATCTAACACATACTAGTGTCATGTGACCACTTGGCCTGGTTCAGTGCAATCCAATAGGGTCACTTCATTAGGACCTCATATACTCAGCTACGTCGTTTAACAGACCTTCCGACTCTTTATGTTTGTTGTAGTTTGATTAGGGGTATCGAGTTTGGTAGGTCTATAAACATAGTCCCCTTGACCCTCCTTAACCTTTGTTTTCCTGCTCCAATGGCAACAGTTCAGAGGGCCTGCTCCAATGGCAACAGTTCAGAGGGCCTGCGGCAACAGTTCAGAGGGCCTGCTCCAATGGCAACAGTTCAGAGGGCCTGCTCCAATGGCAACAGTTCAGAGGGCCTGCTCCAATGGCAACAGTTCAGAGGGCCTGCTCCAATGGCAACAGTTCAGAGGGCCTGCTCCAATGGGAACAGTTCAGAGGGCCTGCTCCAATGGCAACAGTTCAGAGGGCACTATCAAGCCTGGTCCTCTCCAAAGCTTTTTTCCTATCAGACATTGACCGCGAGCCAGAGAAGGAAAAACACACAAAGGGGAAAGAAGGAGACAGAAAATGATGGAAAACACATTATGAAGGGAGAAATAGACACTCTACGAGTGAGGTAAGTGGGCAGGGAGTGTCTGCTGGTGGAAGGAAGAGGCATGAAGTTAATTGAAGACTACGCAGCCTGATATTCAGCGTGCCGGCATTGATTAGTTCAAGTTCAAGTTCAGGGATTTGTATAGCGCACTGCTCACCCAGAGGGTCTCAAGGCGCTTGGGGAAGGGGGTTCAATTTTTGTCGAATAGCCAGGTTTTGAGTTCTTTTCTGAAGGAGATGTGGTTTTGAGTAAGGCGGAGGTGAGTGGGGAGTAAGCTCCAGGTCTTGGCCGCCAGGAAGGAGAAGGATCTGCCACCCATGGTGGATTTTCGGATGCGCGGGACTGCTGCGAGGGCTTGATTGGACGATCTCAGTTGGCGGGAGGGTGTGTAGAAGGACAGTCGAGTGTTGAGGCATTCGGGTCCTAGTTTGTAGAGGGCCTTGTGTGCGTGGGTGAGAAGATGGAATGTAATTCTCTTGTTGACGGGAAGCCAGTGGAGGTCTTTTAGGTGTCCGGTGATGTGATCTTGGCGAGGGATGTCCAATATGAGTCTCGCTGATGCGTTTTGGATGCGTTGGAGTTTTTTCTGTAATTTTGCTGTGATTCCGGCGTATAGTGTGTTACCATAATCCAGTCGACTCGTGACCAGTGCGTGGGTGACAGTCTTTCTTGTATCGAGGGGGAT